>NW_006772017.1:94604-100869 GCF_000442215.2 Lipotes vexillifer
GATCCCACATGCCGCGGAGCGGCTGGGCCCGTGAGCCATGGCCGCTGGGCCTGAGCGTCCGGAGCCTGTGCTCCGCAACGGGAGAGGCCACAACGGTGAGAGGCCCGCGTATCGCCAAAAAAAACAAAAAAAAACAACATCGCCGGGCCCTATTCTAGAGTTTCTGACTCAGTAGCTCAGGAGCAGGACCCTATAGGCTGTGCATTTCCAAGTCCCCAAGTGATGCTAATACTGATGATGAGCCTGGCATCACACTTGGAGAGCCACTGCTCACGGTCATCGCATCAGCCCTCGGCTATTCTTCTTGCAGTTCCGTACAGGGTTTGAGTCAGTTCCTCAAAAGGAAAAGACGTGTAAGTGTGTGTGCTTAGAGGGGACTTGGTTAATATGTTTCCGCATTGTCCCTCCTGCTGCCCAGACAGATGTGCGGCAATGCAGACTGAGGCACAGTGGCAGCTGCCAGTGACAGGAGCCGTTGGGAAGATCTGGAACACCTTGAAGGTGGTTTTGGTCACCTGGCCCGCATCCTTGGCTGGAGAGCATGCAGGCTAAGGGCAGGCCTGTGCACAGAGGGACAGCTTTCTCCTCAGAGTATCACAGCCCACCTCCCCTCACCACCCCCCTTGCAGGATGCTCGTCTTATCACCATAACTTGTCAAAGGCCAAATGATAAATAGCATTATCATTTCCTGTCAAGAAAGAAGAAAATCTGTAAATGAGTAAGGGCTTTTAACAATGGTCTGCATTGGTCATTTACAAGAGAACAGTTTATATTTTCATAGAAAGACCATAGATAAGGATGATTTTTTTTTTCCTCTCCCGTCGCGGAGCACAGGCTCCGAACGCACAGGCTCAGCGGCCATGGCTCACGGGCCCATCTGCTCCGCAGCACGTGGGATCTTCGCGGACCGGGACACGAACCCATGTCCCCCGCATCGGCAGGCGGAGTCTCAACCACTGCGCCACCAGGAAGGATGATTAAATTGGCCAGTTCATTGAAGGATGTTAGAGAGATCCCCCACCTGTCGGCAAAGATCCAGAGCTCATCTTTCCTTTTTTTTCTTTTTAGCTAACACATATATATTACTTATCACATGGCATGCACTGCTCTAAATACTTTACATATATTAACTTATTTAACCTTCACCACCATCCTTTAAGAGAGATATACTATTATCCCCACTTTATAGTAAAGGAAAGAGAGGCGTGGAGGTTAACTGACACGGCCAAGGTCACACTGCTAATAAGTATCAGAACCAAGATATCTGGCTTTAGAATCCATGTTCATAACCATTCTATAGACTTTTGGTGTTTTCTATTCATCCATTTACTCACTTGTCTTGAGAAAGTTTACAGCCAAGAATGGAATATTTGTGTGGATGGCCCACCATATATATTTCCCAACAGGAAAGTCTAGTTGAGAAACAGCCTCAGGATATCAGTTGCTGGGAGAAAAGAGAATCAAGGTAAAGTGAACTGGAAGATCTCAACGGACCCTGACAGGCAGCCTCATGCCCCCAGCTTCTCTCACTAACTGGACAGGAAGATTTGTATTGACCAGCCATCCAGTGCTGAAGATATGGCCAACCTTTTAACCTGGCTCCTGCCTGAATTTCCTTCTACAAATACGCATTTATCCTGCCCCTGCTATATGCAGAACGCTAGACTAGATACTAGATGGTGGGGTGGGGAAAGGAAACAAAACATAGTTATCACCCTCTGGGAGCTGACAGACTGGGAGGGGATAGGGGTAAACAGGCAGTTGTAATACCACAGTTCATCTTATTATTAGTGACAGTTCAGTCTGCTGGATGAGATTTGTGAGATGCCTTCCTACTTGGACAATATCCTTGATGGAGACATGGGAAATTGCTTTTCTTTATTTGTGCCAGGCACGATAATGAGCATGTTTACATAGGTAGGGTTGGCAGATAAAATACAAGCCACCCAGTTAAATTTGAATGCATATGTCCCATACAATATTTGAGACATATGTATACTAAAAAAGTATTTGTGGTTCATCTGAAATTGACATTTCATTGGGCATTCTGTATTTTCACTTGCTAAATCTTGCAGCCCTGTGCACAGATTATCTTTAATCCTCACAGTAATTTTTTGTCTTCATTTTAGAGATCCAGAAACTGAGGCATAGTCACATTAAATAACTTGTCCAAAGGCATACATCTACCTGCTAACACACATTAGAAACCAACTTCTTAGGCTGCTTTGTTTCCACCAATGGCCAATTTTGTGCATTTTATGTTGATAACTATCATTATCTGTCTCAATGAATCCCATTTCCTGACCCTGTTCTCAAATTATCTGAGTATACCCTACTCACTGACCAACATGTAAAGTTCTGAGTCCTGATTTTCAGAGTTAAGAAACAGATTCAAGTACTATATAAAAGGAGGTTAGGGATAGCATTTACTCATTATAGCAAAAGTCAGATTTGTAATTTCTAAGAATGTGTATTTTAGTGCAGTACACACACAAGGGGAGTGCAAAAAAAGATCAGATACTGGAACCCCATGACACCTGAAGATGAGAATACTACAACACAACAACTAATCTGGGGGACAGATGGCAGTAACATTATAAGTTTATATTCTGGAACATGTGAGTCTGAGATTATTCAAGTTTAGTTCTTCATATAACAGTTAAAACTGCCTGATAGTGAATGAGTGAATTTAACTAGGTCTTTGTGATATCGATTCTTTCTGTCCTCTCTCCCAACTCCCTGTATCGGTCATTTCCCCCCCAGCTGCTTAAAAGAAAACAAAGCCCATTTAATAGTGTGCCAGCATTTGAAACACCACCAATCTTCCCCCTTTAGACTCAAAGCAAGGCTTATTTCCTGATCAGATCCTAATGGTTTATCAAAAGTTAAACATTGAATTAGTTAGTAGCCTTGAATTTTAAGGTTTACCAACATATGACACAATTACCTATGCTGGTTCTTTAACCTTCACCAATTTTTTTTCCCTTAGCAAAAAAGAGAGTTTCCAGGGCTTCCCTGGTGGCGCAGTGGTTGAGAGTCCATCTGCCGATGCAGGGGACACTGGTTCGTGCCCCTGTCCGGGAAGATCCCACATGCCGTGGAGCGGCTGGGCCCGTGAGCCATGGCCGCTGAGCTTGCACGTCCGGAGCCTGTGCTCCGCAACGGGAGAGACCACAGCAGTGAGAGGCCAGTGTACAGCAAAAAAAAAAAAAAAAAAAAAAAAAAAAAAAAAAAAGAGAGAGAGTTTCCATAACCATGCCATAGGATTTGCTTCCATTCAAGCTCTAAATATACACAATTCAGCCATATGAAATTGCTATCTTTATAGGTTAAAAATGGTTACATATCAGCAATCTAACGTGGTTCAACCTAATATAAGTACACCCAACATACCTGCCATTTGCAACAACATGGATGGACCTGGAGGACATTATACTAAGTGAAATAAGCCAGACACAGAAAGGAAAAACTGCATGATCTCACTGATATATGGAATCTAAAAAAGTCAAATGCAGGGACTTCCCTGGTGGTCCAGTGGGTAAGACTCTGCGCTCCCAATGCAGGGGGCACAAGTTCGACCCCTAGTCAGGGAACTAGATCCTGTACACATGCAGCAACTAAGAGTTCACATGCCACAACTAAGACATCTGCATGCCGCAACTAAAGATCCTGCATGCCACAACAAAGACCTGGCACAGCCTAAATAAATAAATTAATTAAATAAATAATTAATTAAAAATACAAAAGTCAAATACATAGGAGCAGAGAGTAGACTGGTGGTTCCCAGAGTTGGGAGGTGGAGGAAATGAGGAGATGTTGGTCAAAGGATACAAAGTTGCAGTTCTGTAACATGAATAAGTCATGGGGATGTAATATACCCTATGATGACGGTAATTTATAATAGTGTACTGAATACAGAAATTTACTGAGTGAATAGATTCCAGGTGCTCTCATCACACATACAAAAAGACTAACTATGTGAGGAGGTGATATGCTAATTAGCTCAACTATAGTAATCATTTCACTATGTATATGTATATCAAGTCATCATGTTGATGAAACTTAGAAGCTTTTGCACAGCAAAAGCAACCATAAACAAGGCGAAAAGACAACCCTCAGAATGGGAGAAAATATTTGCAAATGAAGCAACTGACAAAGGATTAATCTCCAAAATTTACAAGCAGCTCATGCAGCCCAATATCAAAAAAAACAAAAAACCCAATCAAAAAATGGGCAGAACTTCCCTGGTGGCTCAGTGGTTAAGAGTCCGCCTGCCGATGCAGGGGACACGGGTTCGTGCCCCGGTCCGGGAAGGTCCCACATGCTGCAGAGCGGCTGGGGCCCGTGAGCCATGGCCGCTGAGCCTGCGCGTCCGGAGCCTGTGCTCCGCAACGGGAGAGGCCACAACAGTGAGAGGCCCGCGTACCACACACACACACACACACACAAAAAGAAGTTTAAAAAATGGGCAGAAGACCTAAATACACGTTTCTCCAAAGAAGATATACAGATTGCCAACAAACACATGAAAGAATACTCAACATCATTAATCATTAGAGAAAATGTAAATCAAAACTACAATGAGATATCATCTCACACCAGTCAGAATAGCCATCATCAAAAAAATCTACAAACAATAGGGCTTCCCTGGTGGCCCAGTGGTTGAGAGTCCACCTGCCGATTCAGGGGACGAGGGTTCGTGCCCCGGTCTGGGAGGATCCCACATGCCGCAGAGCAACTGGGCCCGTGAGCCATGGCTGCTGAGCCTGCGCATCCGGAGCCTGTGCTCCGCAACGGGAGAGGCCACAACAGTAAGAGGACCGAGTACTGCAAAAAATATATATACAAACAATAAATTCTGGAGAGGGTGTGGAGAAAAGGGGACCCACTTGCACTGTTGGTGGGAATGTAAATTGATAGAGCCACTATGGAGAACAGTATGGAGGTTCCTTAAAAAACTAAAACTAGAACTGCCATACAACCCAGCAATCCCACTCCTGGGCATATACCCTGAGAAAACCATAATTCAAAAAGAGTCATGTACCACAATGTTCACTGCAGCTCTATTTACAATAGCCAGGATATGGAAGCAACCTAAGTGTCCATCGACAGATGAATGGATAAAGAAGATGTGGCACATTTATACAATGGAATATGACTCAGCCATAAAAAGAAGCGAAATTGAGTTATTTGTAGTGAGTTGGATGGACCTAGAATCTGTCATACAGAGTGAAGTAAGCCAGAAAGAGAAAAACAAATACCGTATGCTAACACATATATATGGAATCTAAAAAAAAAAAAAAAAAAAAGTCATGACGAATCTAGGGGCAGGATGGGAATAAAGACGCAGACCTACAAGAGAATGGACTTGAGGACACAGGGAGCGGGAAGGGTAAGCTGGCACAAAGTGAGAGAGTGGCATGGACATATATACACTACCAAATGTAAAACCAATAGCTAATGGGAAGCAGCTGCATAGCACAGGGAGATCAGCTCAGTGCTTTCTGACCACCTAGAGGGGTGGGATAGGGAGGATGGGAGGAAGGGAGACACAAGAGGGAAGAGATATGGGGACATATGTATATGTATAGCTGATTCACTTTGTAATAAAGCAGAAACTAACACACCATAGTAAAGCAATTATACTCCAATAAAGATGTTAAAAAAAATCATCATGTTGCATACTTTAAATACATACAATATTTATTAAAATATAAAAATAAAAATTTAAAAATACACATGATATATAAATCAGTGCAATCCTCCTTCATTCTTCCTGGTGGCCATTAAGACAATAACAAAAAGATTCCTAGTTACCTGTACAATATCCACCCAAATATAGATGTTGAAATTGTGGGACAGCAGAAAATGAATGGTGGCAAGGCACGTGTTTATGGAAGCTTAGAACAAATTATAGATTCAGAGCATGAAAGACTGCCCTTTAGAATCTTCTAAACCACATGGTTCAAAGAACTGAGAATTCCACTGGCCAAAGAACTTTTCCTTTTCCTTTTCCTACAAAACTATAATTTTTGGTTTCTCTTTCAGGCTAGGGTAGAGAACAAAGAAGAAGCACATTTATTTTCTAAAAACTGCCACCTAGGGCTTCCCCGGTGGTGCAGTGGTTGAGAGTCCGACTGCCGATGCAGGGGACACGGGTACGCGCCCCGGTCCTGGAGGATCCCACATGCCGCGAAGCGGCTGGGTCCGTGAGCCATGGCCGCTGGGCCTGCGCGTCCGGAGCCTGTGCTCCGCAACGGGAGA
>NW_006772017.1:100901-113273 GCF_000442215.2 Lipotes vexillifer
AAAAAAAAAAAAAAAAAGAAGTTCTTTTCATTAAAAGACACCGTAAGGAAAGTAAAAAGACAGCCACAAACTAGGAGAAGATATTTGCAACATCATAATCGATATAGATTTGTAGCACAGATTATATAATAAATTCCTACAAATTTATAACTTGAATTTATAATCTTTCTATTATATTAATTTATGATAGAAAAAAAGAAACTGCCTGTTTTAGTTCCTAGGGCTGCTGTAACAAGTTATCACAAACTGGGTAGCTTAAAACAACACAAATTTATTCTCTTACAGCTCATGAGGGCAGATGTCTGAAATCAAAATATCAGCAGAGTTGGCTCCTTCTGGAGGCTCTGAGGGAGAATATGTTACATGCCTCTCTCCTAGCTCTCGGTGGTTACCATCAATCCCTGGTATTCCTTAGATTGTAACTGTATCTCTCCAATCTCTTCCTCAATCATCATGTTGCCGAAAACTCGGCCTCTGTGCACCAGTGACGAATCGAATCTTGGAGACAGAGTTTTGGGTGAAATAGAAAAGAATAGCTTTGTAGCTTCACCAGGCAAAGGGGGATACAGTGGGCTCATGCCCTCAAAACTGTGTGTCCCAATCCAGAGGGATTTGGTGAGGCGTTTTCTAGCAATGGTTCAAGGGCGGGGTTGATGATAGGGATCAGGGTGTGTGCAGGGCCTGAATTCCTTTAATCTGGCCTCAGGTAGTCTCCTGATGACCTTCTGTGGTTCTCGAGGTTATCAAACTCTGACCTTCTCTCTGGAATGAAGAATGCTTCATCAAGGAGTTAACATCTTCCATTTGTTGGGGGTTTTAGTTCTGCAGAAGAGCTCAGCGATATTGTTACTGTGTCCCTTGAGGGGGAACCAGGATCCTGTCCCAAGGCTTCACTATTTCTCACTGCTCCTCCCTTGTCTCTGCATCCCCTCCCTTCCCTGATTGGCAACTGTTAGAATCAGCCCTTTGGGACTCAGGGAAGGTTATGGAGGCTGGAGCCTGTTCCCTACAAGCAAGGAACATGGGACATAGAAAGGCTTCCATGCCCAGGAGCCCCACAGGGTCCTGCTTGGTTTCAATCACATGGTCTTCTTCCCTTTGTGCATCCTCCGTGTCTCTGTATCCAAATCTCCCTCTCTTTTTTCTTATAAAGACACCAAATATTGGATGCAAGGCACACCCTAATCCAGTATGACCTTATCTTGATTACATCTGTGAAGACCCTATTTCCAAAGAAGGTCACATTCACTGGGACTGGGGGTTAGGACTTGAACATATCTTTCAGGGGGACAAAACTCAGCCCACAATATAGCCCAACAGAAAACATAAAAATAGAACCCTCAAATGGGCAAAACAGATGTAGAGGAAACAAAAGTTGCTAATAAACAAATAAAAAGATGCTCAACCTCATGGGTTATCAGAGAAGCACAAATTAAAAGCACAGTGAGATACCACTCCATATCTGCTAGATTGGTCAAAATTGTTGGAAACAAGTAAATTAAATAAATGTGAATGAGATAAGAGTTTTTAGTCAAACTCTTTAATAATTCTATTTTATGGTATATCTACCTAAAATAGTTTCTCCAAAGCTTTATGGTAAATGAAACTTTTAGTTTGCTAAGTTAAGTTAAATTATGGCAATTCATTGAATGTCTAGATCATTTCCAAATAAGATAAAATACGGAAACATTAATTGCTAGACGAGTCTACTTTTGTCATCTTATTACAGAAAAACTAAAGATGTTTAAGTTAATTAGAAATGTCTTATAGCACATTGAAAAAAAATGCTATGAGAAATTATATTGTTGAAGAAGAAGAAAGTTTCCTCTACCCTTCTGGGTTCTTCTGGCTGGTCTAAGAATTAAATGGACATGACGTAGATTAACAGGAGAAACTCAAAGTTTCATAACACGTATACATGGGAGAGGCCAAGGAAAACTGAGTAAGTCACTAAAATGGCTGAAGCCCTCACCTTAAATACCATCCTCAGCTAAAGACAAAAGATGATGGTGAGAGTGAGGAGAGTCAAGCTTACCAGGAAAAGCAGAGTAAACAAGCATGATTGTGATGCAGATTTAAGGTAGGGCCTTCTCCATTGATAAGAGTTTCTAGTGATTTGGTGGTCATATTCCTCCAAGCACAGAGAGGGAGACACCCTTACAAATGGAGATTTCTCTTATAAATGTAAATGTTTCTTACAGAAGGGCAACTTCAGAGCCCTTCCCCTGTCTGTGGTTTCTCAGAAAATAACCAGCATTTAAAATTATTATGCCAAAGAGACATATTTTAGGGTAGCAAATTTTCCTCCCCTACCATAGGTACTCATAAGTTTGCCAATGCAAAAAAAAAAAATACTAGCATAACAGTTTAAAATTGCTCACATATTAGTTTTCACTAGAAATTAATGCTTCTAAGGTTTAAAAATTCTAATTAATGTATGTAATTAAAATTACTAAAATTAATAAAGAAACATTTTTATATGCAAGGAAGAAAAAAGTATAAAGAATGGAAATGCATTTTGTTCAAAGAAAGTATTTTTGTCCTAAAATGAGATTAAAGAAAAAAAGGCGGGGGGGAAGCACAGGACAATCTGAGTGTAAAAAAGGAAGTTATAGAAGGTTTGTGGAAAAGGAGCCTTGAGAAGAGAGTTATGCATAGTCAAGATGGCTGGGATTGGAATAAATTTAATTGAGTGAATAAATTTTAATATCAAAAGTAAGCTGGTGCAAAGCTAGAATTTGGTTCTGTTGAGAGGGCAAGGTTTTCTTGAACCATTGATCTGCCTTTGATAACAGACTGTAGAAGGTTCTTCACCTTTTAAGTAACACATTGTAAAGTCTGTATTTGCCTTTGAAATCTTTTGTCACTTTGTTGGATGGTGTAATTAAATATTGTTTAACAGTGACCTATTTGACTAAGTGTTTTAAAATCTTTCTGATATTTTTGACAAACTCCCCAAAAATCGAATTCTAAATGAAGGGTTATTGACCTAGAAATAACTTTGAGGTTTTTTCTAGAAGCCCCTGGAACACCTTGAGAGATTTGTTTTCTCTCCTTGTTAAAGAGATATTAACTATTTAGGCTTATTTGGTGTTAAATTACACAAGGAACATTGTCAAATGAGTGATGATAAAGCCTCTTAGGTTATATTGTATGGGTAAATGTTATTAATATAAATGTTCTAGAAATTATATGAAATTCCTAGAATTCTGATGTGTCTTGGTGTAATGGTATCAGTCATTATTCTAGTAACATCTTAAAATGTTGTATGTTAGAGATAACTGAAACCCAACAGGACCCTGTGGGGCCCTCAGGGACACAAATCCTTTCCATATCCCTCATTTCTTCTTTGTAGGATAGGCTTTTTTCAGCCCCTAAGACCTTCCCTGAGTTCCAAAGGGAAGATTCAAACAGTTTTAATCAGGGAAGTAAGGGAATGCGGAAACAAAGGATAAGCAATCAAGAAACAATAGTGCCGCGATTAAATCTGGGTCCTAGTTCCTCCCCAAGGGATATACAGAACAATATCTTTGAGTTCTCCAGGAACTAAGGGGACTTTCCTGGCAGTCCTGTGGTTAAGACTCTGGGCTCCCAACGCAGGGGACACAGTTCCATCCCTACACTCAGCCAAAAAAAAAAAAAACCAAACCAGGAACCAAGGCCCCACCCAGCTGGGGGATGGTAACTTCAGGCTGAGCACACTCCTTGAACACCACCCTGCTTCCTCACCACCAACCAAGCAGAGGAAAATCACACACCCTGCAGCCCTCACCCCAAATTTTGCCTATAAAAACCTCTCCCCAAAAGCCATCAGGGAGTTTAGGGTTTTTGAGCAAAAGCCACCAATTTACCTTGCTTGGCCCTGCAATAAACCTTTCTCAAACTTGATATTTTGGTTTGTCTGGCCTCACTGTGAATTGGGCACCTGAACCTGTGTTCAGTAACATAACCAAACTTCTTTGCCAATTGCATTGTAATTAGATCTTTAACCATGCCTTTCTTTCTTTTTTTTTTTTTTTTTGGGAGGTACGCGGGCCTCTCACTGCTGTGGCCTCTCCCGTTGCGGAGCACAGGCTCCGGACGCGCAGGCCCAGTGGCCATGGCTCACGGGCCCAGCCGCTCCGTGGCATGTGGGATCTTCCCGGACCGGGACACAAACCCGTGTCCCCTGCATCGGCAGGCGGACTCTCAACCACTGTGCCACCAGGGAAGCACTAACCATGCCATTTTAAGTCTTTTGTCATTTACAGACTGTTATAGTTTTATTCTGATGCTTTTGTAAATTGCTTTATCTTCATGGAAAGAACTCTGAGTACACATTTCTGATAACTTTAAGATCATGACTTTTGTTTGAAAAATTGCTGATTCTTTTTAATGTTTTGTTTTTCCAGTTGGAGGAAATTTTCTCTTTTCTCTTAAGCTAACTCTGATTTACAGCAATTTGTAAATTATATCTTTGTAAGCAGAACTGAAACATTTACCTTTTTTCCCCCTGCCTGATCCCTCCAGAATTTGGAAACTTCGTGAGTATTCAAATACAACTCTCCAAACTAATATTTCTAATTTTTCTCCCACTTTTGACTTGGAATCATTGAGAGCCAGTGCTGTGCCTTTCCTGAAGCCCTGCAAATTGAAGCTGAACAACTTAGATATAAACTTGAGAGAGATCACCAAAACAGTCCATGTTTAGAAAATCTTCATGCCTATTGCTGTGCAAGTCACTCAGAAAGTTTAACTGAGCACCCAATGACATCATCAGAAACATTCTAATTGCAAAAGGTGCTTTGACCCCTACATCTAGACTGCCCTCCAGACTCAGACTGAAACAGAGCAGGACCCTGTGGGGCTCCTGGGCACAGAAGCCTCTCTCAGTCCCCTGTTCCTTGTTTGTAGGAAATAGGCTTCAGCCTCCATAACCTTCCCTGAATTCCAAAGGGCATGTTCAAACAGTTGCTAATCATGGAAGGGAGGGGATGCAGAGACAAGGGAGGAGTGGCCAAGAAACAATAGTGCAGGCTTGAAACAGGGTCCTGGTTCCACCTCAAGGAATACACTTGACAAAATCTTTGAGCTCTTCTGCAGAACGAAAACCCCCAACAAATGGAAGATGTTAACTATTTGATGAAGCATTCTTCATTCCAGAGAGAAGGTCAGAGTTTGAGAACCTCAAGAACCACAGAAGGTCATCAGGAGACCACCTGAGGCCAGATTAAAGGAATGTAGGCCCTGCACACACCCTGATCCCTATCATCAACCCTGCCCTTGAACCATGCTATAAAACTCCTCACCAGATCTCCCTGGATTGGGACACACATTTTTGAGGGCATGAGCCCACTGTGTCCCCCTTTACCTGGCAAAGCAATAAAGCTATTCTTTTCTACTTGACCCAAAACTCTGTCTCCGAGATTTGGTTCGGCACCAGTGAATAGAAGCTGAGTTTTCGGCATCAAGACTGGCTTTATAACTTCCTCCAACCATTAACTTTTATTTTCGTTCTGTCTCTGTAGAAATGCTTCTTATCAAATACCTAACTGCTTGTACCCTTAGGCCTAACTTTGAGAGCCCAGCTCTCTCTCTTTTTTTTTTTTTTTTTTTTTTTGCGGTATGCGGGCCTCTCACTGTTGTGGCCTCTCCCGTTGCGGAGCACAGGCTCCGGCTCCGGATGCGTAGGCTCAGCGGCCATGGCTCACGGGCCCAGCCGCTTTGCGGCATGTGGGACCTTCCCGGACCGGGGCACGAACCCCTGTCCCCTGCATCGGCAGGCGGACTCTCAACCACTGCGCCACCAGGGAAGCCCCCCAGCTCTTTTGAAATGAGTAACTGAACTGACCTAGTGTCAGGACTGAGACTGGTTCAGTGAGATGAAACCATCTACCAACTCACCTTCTGGACATGAAATTTCTTAAAAGTTTCAAAGGCGGTACCGTAGAGGAGCAAAACTCGCCACCCTAAAATACGTCTCTTTGGCTTATTAATTGTTTTAAGCTGGTTATTTTCTGAAAACAGCAGACATGGGAAGGGCTCTGAAAACCGACTATGAGTTGTCCTTTTGTAAGAAACATTTACATTTGTAAGAGAAATCTCCACTTGTAAGCGTGTCTCCCTCTCTGTGCCTGGAAGAAGAGGATAACCAAATCTCTAGAAACTCTTATCAGTGCAGAAGGCCCTAACTTAAATCTGCATCACATCACCCTTGTTTACTGTGCTTTTCCTGGGAACCTCCCTTAACTGCCTCTCCTCATCCTCATCTTTTTTTTTTTTTAATTTATTTATTTATGGCTGTGTTGGGTCTTCATTTCTGTGCGAGGGCTTTCTCTAGTTGCGGCAAGCTGGGGCCAGTCTTCATCGTGGTGCGTGGGCCTCTCACTGTCGCAGCCTCTCTTGTTGCGGAGCACAGGCTCCAGACGCGCAGGCTCAGTAGTTGTGGCTCACGGGCTTAGTTGCTCCGCGGCATGTGGGATCTTCCCAGACCAAAGCTCGAACCCCTGTCCCCTGCATCGGCACGCAGACGCTCAACCACAGCGCCACCAGGGAAGCCCCTCAACATCATCTTTTATCATTAACTGAGGATGGCATTTCAACCATTTTGGTGATTTACTCAGTTTTTCTGGGTCTCTCTCATGTATACATGTTAAACTTTGATTTTCTCCTGTTAACAAATAATAAATTAAAAAAATTAAAAGGCGATTCATAAGCACATTTTCCATTATATCAAAACAAAAGCCAAGAAAAAACCTAGAAAGAAGACATAGTCCATCAACAGAAGAATAAAAAATAAATTATGGGGCTTCCCTGGTGGCTCAGTGGTTGAGAGTCCACCTGCCGATGCAGGGGACACAGGTTCGTGCCCCGGTCTGGGAAGATCCCACATGCCGCGGAGTGGCTGGGCCCGTGAGCCATGGCCGCTGAGCCTGCGTGTCCGGAGCCTGTGCTCCCCAACGGGAGAGGCCACAACAGTGAGAGGCCCGTGTACCGCAAAAAAAAATGGTACACTAACACTATGGAGTATTATAAGTGGTAAAATAAATGGGTGAACTACAGTTGCCAGCAACAAAAGGGTATATCTTGAAACTGAGTCCCCCTGAAACTGAATTCCCTTACCAAGTTTATGATTAACCTCTCTATCCAAAACTTTATTCCTGTTCTTGTTCCCTCTGATCACAATCCTGTGCTAACTGAACACTAATCAACCAGTCAGATGACTAAAACTGCTGCTGTGAATAGCATCCTTTTTTTTTTTCTTTTTGTAAACTGATTTGGAACAACTGCTTTTTTTGTTGTTTTTTAATTTTTATTTATTTATTTATTTATTTTTGGCTGCTTTGGGTCTTTGTTGCTGCACGTGAGCTTTTTCTAGTTGCGGCAAGCAGGGGCTACTCTTTGTTGTGGTGTGCGGGCTTCTCATTGCAGTGGTTTCTCTTGTTGTGGAGCACGGGCTCTAGAGCGCAGGCTCAGTACCTGCGGCACAGGGGCTCAGTACCTGTGGCACGCAGGCTCAGTAGTTGTGGCTCTCAAACTCTAGAGCGCAGGCTTATTAGCTGTGGCACGCAGGCTCAGTAGCTGTGGCTCTTGAGCTCTAGAGCACAGCCTCAGTAGTTGTGGTGCACGGGCTTAGTTGCTCTGCAGCATGTGGGATCTTCCTGGACCAGGGCTCGAACCCGTGTCCCCTGCATTGGCAGGCGGATTCTTAACCACTGTGCCACCAGGGAAGTCCCAAGAGCATCCTTAATGTACTAAAATTGCTAGCATAGATACTGTCATAAACACATCGACGCACATTGTTTCTCGAGGGTAAGATGAGCTCACAGATCCCTGAGCCATGGACCACCTGGCCAGAGAATTGTAAACCAGAGACATCCTGAGTCTCAGAACTATAATTTAAGAAATGTCACAGAGGGAATTCCCTGGCGGTTCAGTGGTTAGGACTTGGCGCTTTCACTGCCGTGGCTTGGATTCAATCCCCGATTGGGGAACTGAGATCTCACAACGCTTGCAGCATGGCCAAAAGAAAAAAAGTCATAGAGATGTCACAAGATGATGAACCCCAACTTCTTTGTTCTTTCCCTTTAAAATATCCCAAACTCAAAAAACAAATTGAAGTATATCTGAGGCTTGTCTCCCACTCCCTTGCTTGGTGCCCTGCAATAAACACTGTATTTTCCTTCATCACAACCTGGTGTCAGTAGATTGGCTTTGCTGCACTTCAGGCAAGTGGACCCAAGTTTCATTTGGTAACATAGAAACCTAATGCTGAGTGAAAGCACAAGTCATAAACATATAGTATGTTGATGACATATAGCCATCATATGTGTGACATTTAGTATGACACAGTTTATGTAAATTTTAAGAACAAAACTTGCCAATACATTGTTTAGAGAAACACATGCATGTGACTTTTTAATTAAAAAAAATTTTTTTTTTAATTTTTAATTTTTTTGGCCACACCACAGGCTTGTGGGATCTTACTACGCTGACTAGGGATTGAATCTGGGCCCCCTGCAGTGGAAGCACAGAGTCCTAGCCACTGGACCACCAGGGAATTCCCTAAAAAAACAATTTTTAAAGAAAGCAAAGGCATCATAGACCCAGATCAGAAGCATGGGTACTATGGCCACTACACTGCACAACTCCAGGGGTGCCACCTCCACTGCAGTTAATGTGAATGGCGCTGCAGATGAGGATGAGTGAGTTCCTAGAGTTATGCATGCCCATACATGGTGGTACTGGCGTTTACCTTCGGGACAGGCAAAAAGAAAAGACAACTATTACAAAGAAAAGTGGGCAAAGGATATAAACTGGCAAATAAAAGAAGAGAAACCTGGGTTTCCCTGGTGGCGCAGTGCTTGAGAGTCCGCCTGCCGATGCAGGAGACGCGGGTTCGTGCCCCGTTTCGGGAAGATCCCACATGCCGCGGAGCGGCTGGGCCCGTGAGCCATGGCCACTGAGCCCGCGCGTCCGGAGCCTGTGCTCCGCAAATGGGAGAGGGCACAACAGTGAGAGGCCCGCATAACGCAAGGAAAAAAAAAAAAAGAAGAGAAACCTGAAGAGCCAACGAATATATCAAAAGATATTCAATCTCATTACCAATCAGGGAAAGTTCACAAATTAAAACAAGGTACCATTTTTCATCCACGAGACTGATAATACTTAAAAATCTGATAACATGAATTATTAAGAAGAATGGGGGGGGCTTCCCTGGTGGCGCAGTGGTTAAGAATCCGCCTGCCAATGCATGGAACCCTGGTCCGGGAAGATCCCACATGCTGTAGAGCAACTAAGACCGTGCACCACAACTACTGAGCTCACGTGCCACAACTACTGGAGTCCACAAGCCTAGAGCCCATGCTCCACAGCCAGAGAAGCCACCGCAATGAGAAGGCCATGCGCTGCAACGAAGAGTAGCCCCTGCTCACCGCAACTAGAGAAAACCCACGTGCAGCAACGAAGACCCAACACAGTCAAAAATGAATGAATGAATGAATGAATGAATAAATGAAGAATGGGGAAAAATATGATGCTCATGAACTTGTACAAATGTAAATTAGTAAAATTAGGCCATTTTTTTAGTAAGATTGAAGAAAATATAATTACTTTTGGACCCAGAGATTCCTATTCTTTTTTTTGTTTTTAAAAATATTTATTTATTTATTTATTTTGGCTGCACCAGGATCTTAGTTGCAGCATGCATGCGTGACCTAGTTTCCCGACCAGGAATTGAACCCAGGATTCCCTGCATTGGGAGCTCGAAGTCTTACCCACTGGACCACCAGGGACGTCCCCAGAGATTCCTATTCTAAGTAAACACCCTAGAGAAACTTTCAAAGGATGATACCTCCATAAGTAAATTGTTGCAATGTTTGACAGAAACTTTAGGAAGGAAACAACTGTTCTTTAGGAAGGAAACAACTGTGAATAATTTATATATGAATTGTATAAAGGAGCTAAAATATATGTATAAACATGGAAAGAATCTCAAAAATAAAGTGGACTGAAAAAAGTATCACTACATTATTTCTATTAAATTTTAAAAATTTTAAATATATCTTAGCTATATATGACATAATCAGAATTTGTTAACATGTGTTTGTGTGCTGGCAGGAATGATATGGAAGAGTGAGAAAGATTCAGGAAGGAGGAGACTCTAAAGAGTAAACTCCTTGAGGGCTTCCCTGGTGGCGCAGTGGTTGAGAGTCCGCCTGCTGATTCAGGGGACACAGGTTCGTGCCCCGGTCCGGGAAGATCCCACATGCCGCAGAGTGGCTGGGCCCGTGAGCCATGGCCGCTGAGCCTGCGCGTCCGGAGCCTGTGCTCCATAACGGGAGAGGCCACAACAGTGAGAGGCCCATGTACAGCAAAAAATTTAAAAAAATAAAATAAATAAAGAGTAAAACTCCTTGAGAAGGTGAGAGAGGGTGGGGTTCAGAGCGGAGGGAGGGGTCTTTGGAACTGATCACGCTTAAAATATCTTTCTTTGGTGATTAGCTAACCTTGAGGTTTGCGATCAGTGAGGCAGTGGAAAGAACTTTCTTCTCCAGGTAATTTTTCTTCATTTAAACAAGGAAACAAATAAATAAGTAGTAAATTCTAAGAGAAAATAAAAGAAAATAAAGTCTATAACAATGTTGAGAGTATGGAAAGTAAGGCTACTCCTCCTGCATTAAAATATAACGTTAAAGTCACCTACAGGCCCCAATGAAAAGTGCTCTGATTTACTCATCACTTTATGTAAAATTAAATATTTGAGCTAAATTAAAAGCTGGAGCCCAGGGACTTCCCTGGTGGCGCAGTGTTTAAGAATCTGCCTGCCAATACAGGGGACACAGGTTCGAGCCCTGGTCTGGGAAGATCCCACATGCTGCAGAGCAACTAAGCCCGTGTGCCACAGCTACTGACTCTGCGCTCTAGAGCCCGCAAGCCATAACTACTTAGCCCACGAGCCACAACTACTGAAGCTCGCGTGCCTAGGGCCCGTGCTCTGCAACAAGAGAAGCCACTGCAATGTGAAGACTGCGCACCACAAGAAAGAGTAGCTCCCGCTCGCCGCAATTTGAAAAAGCCCGCGTGCAACAACGAAGACCCAACGCAGCCAAAAATAAAATTAATTAATTTAAAAAAAAATAGAACTTCATTTAAATAAATAAATAAAAATAAAAGCTGGAGCCCAGACTTGTAGGCTCAACTCGATTTCAAATCTCAGTGTCTTTTGGTCTGACCCAGTACAGCAGCCCTGTTGATGAAGTAAAAATTTAGTCCACTAGGTGGTCTAAACCAGTCAGAACTACAATCCCTACAATGTACTACAGCAGGGGCAGGTTTCTGTGAAAAAAATTAAAAATCACAAATATATGTATACACACATACCACTTCTTAATTTCACAGCAGTTTTTTATATTAATTAGCATTTTAAAGTAAAAAATCAACTTGATTCATCTAATGAAATGTTTATTTTTTTTAAAGGCCAGTGACTAAGTTGATTTTATGTAATCCAATAGCACTGTATTCTTTTTTTTTTTTTTTTTTTTGTGGTACGCGGGCCTCTCACTGTTGTGGCCTCTCCCGTTGCGGAGCACAGACTCCGGACGCGCAGGCTCAGCAGCCATGGCTCACGGGCCCAGCCGCTCCGCGGCATGTGGGATCTTCCCAGACTGGGGCACGAACCCGTGTCCCCTGCATCGGCAGGTGGACTCTCAACCACTGCGCCACCAGGGAAGCCCCACTGTATTCTTTTATCGCCTTCCATAATCACCTATAACCATACAGCAATCTTCTCAGTTTATAATAATAATGATTAACTCCTATTGGCAGATTTAACAATATATTTGTAGTCATTTACAAATGACTTAAACTAGCAAATGCAACTGTATTATCACCTGTGTAAAAATGTCAACAGTATATGCTAAACTGATACAATATATGAAGTTCTGTCACTTCAGCACTTGATACAATTTGTAACTGCCTTTGCTTATTGCACGAATGCAACCAAGCAGGTTATAAATTCTGGGGGTGTGGGTGTGTGTGCATTTTTCTGGAGACAACAGTCTATAACTCTCAAACATGTTCAAAGGGGTTGGTGATCCCAGAAAAATCCAAGACCCACAGCATTAAAATGAGTTCTCTTCCCAGAAATAAACCCATGAACTAATGGTCAGTTAATCAACGACAAAGAAGGCAAGAATATACAGTAGACGGCTTCCCTGGTGGCACAGTGGTTGAGAGTCCGCCTGCCGATTCAGGGGACACGGGTTCGTGCCCCGGTCCGGGAAGATCCCACATGCCGTGCGGAGCGGCTGGGCCCGTGAGCCATGGCCGCTGAGCCTGCGTGTCCAGAGCCTGTGCTCCACAACGGGAGAGGCCACAGCAGTGAGAGGCCTG
>NW_006772017.1:113477-114076 GCF_000442215.2 Lipotes vexillifer
AAAAAAGAATATACAGTAGAGAAAAGAGAGTCTCTTCAATAAGTGGTGCTGGGAAAACTGGACAGCTACATGTAAAAGAATGAAATTAGAACATTTTCTAACACCATACACAAAAATACATTCAAAATGGATTAAAGACCTAAATGTAAGACCAGATACCATAAAACACCTAGAGGAAAACATAGGCAGAACACTCTTTGACATAAATCACAGCAATATTATTTTGGATCCTTCTCCCAAAACAAAGGAAATTAAAAGCAAAAATAAACAAATGGGACCTAATTAAACTGAAAAGCTTTTGCACAGCAAAGGATACCATGGAGAAAATGAAAAGACAACCTATTGAATGGGAGAAAAAAATTGAAATGATATGACTGATAAGGGGTTAATATACAACATGTATAAACAGCTCAAACAACTCAACAGCAAAAAAAAAAAACCCAATTAAAAATGGGCAGGGGGCTTCCCTGGTGGCGCAGTGATTGAGAGTCCGCCTGCCGATGCAGGGGACACGGGTTCATGCCTCGGTCCGGGAAGATCCCACATGCCGCGGAGCAGCTAGGCCCGTGAGCCATGGCTGCTGAGCCTGCGCGTCTGGA
>NW_006772017.1:114136-135268 GCF_000442215.2 Lipotes vexillifer
AAAAAGGGCAGGGACTTCCCTGGTGGCGCAGTGGTTAAGAATCTGCCTGCCAATGCAGGGGTTAAAAAAAAAAAAACTACAATGAGATATTACCTCAGTCCTGTGAGAATGACTATCATCAAAAAGAACACAAATAACAAATGTTAGCAAGGACTGGAGAAAAGGGAACACTTGTACACTGTTGGTGGGAATGTAAATTGATGCAGCCACTGTGGAAAACTGTATGGAGGTTTCTCAAAAAAGTAAAAATAGACCTACCATATGACCCTGCAATTCTACTCCTGGGTATATTTCCGAAAAAATGCAAAAACACTAATTTGAAAAGATAACATGTACCACAATGTTCATAGCAACAGTATTCACAGTTGTCAAGATAGGGAAGCAACCTAAGTGTCCAACTTGGAGGATGGACTTGGAGGGCGTTATTCTAAGTGAAATAAGTCAGGCAGAGAAAGACAAATATTGTATGATATCATTTACATGTGGAATCTAAAAAACACACCAGCTAGTGAATATAACAAAAAAGAAGCTGACTCACAGATGTAGAGAACAAACTAGCTGCTACCAGTGGGGAGAGGAAAGAAGAAGGGTCAATATAGAGATAGGGGATTAAGAGGCACAAACTATTAGGTATAAAATAAGCTACAAGGATATATTATACAAAATGGGAATATAGCAAATATGGAGTGTAACCTTTAAAAATTGTGACTCACTATATTGTACACCTGTAATTTATATAATGTTATACATCAACTATACTTCAATGAAAAATAAATTACTTAATTATTTATTTATTTTATTTTTGGCTGCACTGGGTCTTCATTGCTGCCTGCAGGCTTTCCTCATCTGTGGCAAGCAGGGGCTACTCAGTTGCGGTGCGTGGGCTTCTCATTGTGGTGGCTCCTCTTGTGGAGCACAGGCTCTAGGCACGCGGGCTCAGTAGTTGCAGCATGCAGGCTCAGTAGTTGTGGCACACGGGCTTAGTTGCTCTGCGGCTTGTGGAATCTTCTCCAAGCAGGGATCAAACCCTTGTCCCCTGCACTGGCAGGCAGATTCTTAACCACTGTGCCACTAGGGAAGTCCTACTTAATTAATTAAAAAGAAAAGCTTTCTTCAACAACGTGGAATCAATCACTCAGCGTGCACTTCCCTTTCAGCTCAGAGCTAGCCCTGTCCTCTCTCAGCAGCCCTCCCGGCGCAGTCCTCCGAGGCGCGGCTTCCAGCAGGGGTCGCTGTACCGCTGCCATCGCCGCCGTGCCAGTGCGCACCGCCCAGCCTGCTCTCACCGCGCCGGCGCCGGCGCCGGCGGAAGGGGAGGGGCAAGGGCAGGGCGGGGTGTGGAGTCTGGCTCTCGGCGAAGCCATGGGGTGGGGGGGCGCGGGAGGCGGGGAGAGGCGCTGACGTACAGGTAACTGCGCCCTTGCCCGGCGTGCGGTGTCCCCTGTTCGCTCCCGTTTCTGTTGCAAGCACATGGGAAATACGGGCAGGGCGAGCTCCAGTCCCCCGCCCGCGCTCCTGCCAGGTCTCCGCGTGAGTCTCGCGTCCTGCCCCAGCCGGACCAGCTCGGGACGCCCCGTGGATCCGGGGACTCTTAGGGGCCTTGCAAACCCGGCGGGCCGAGGCCGTCTTCCCTTGGGCCCGGCCGTTCCTGTTGGCTGCAGACGCAGACCGCCAGTTCGAGGACGCTGGTGTCCAGTTTCCCTTGACCTTGAGGACCCGGGAAGGTGCGCAGCCCGACGCGGGTAGGGAGGGAGCGAGGGGAACATGACCTTGTCTCAGCACTTGGTCAGCCTCTGAGGTCTCCAAGAGAAGATTTTTGCTTGCAGTTGAACTAAAAGCAGTTAAATCAGGTTTTCCATACGGAGTAGTTAACAGGCCTAGGAACATGGAGGGATTTCAAATGTCCCGCAGGTCAAGGACAGCATTGCCTCTACATTCCAGTCGTTGCTTTTCTTACAGCCTTCGGTTAGTTCACCGATTTTATGTCTCTCCTGAAGATTTCACTCAAAACCTTCAGGCCTCCTTCCGTGATAATCCCCTTACGTCCACGCTGTCGCCAAAGAAATCTTTTAAAAAGCACTCCTATCAGATCACTTCCCTACTTAAGGTCTTGCTATAGTTCTCATGCGTTCTGGATAAGTCCAAGCTTTGATAGGGAAGGCCCTTGGAGATCTAGCCTCTTACCCATCAACCCAGCCCCATCATTGTTCTTCATTCTAATGCACCGGTTTTTTTGACCTACTTTCACAGTATTTAATTAAGCACTTACCATGTGTCAAGCACTATTCTGGGCACTTGGGATTGAGCAGTGAATTATATAACATAGCAGATAAGTGCTATTGCAAAAGAAAGTAGAACGGGGCAAGGGGAGATTTGGAGGACAAGACACCTGTTAAATGGAGTTGGAATGAGTAGACCTCACTGAGGTGAAGGTGATTTGTCCATGTAGATATCTGGGCTAAGAGTGTTCTGGGCAGCTGGAACAAAGGAGTCTACCCAGAAGTGTGACTGTTGTGTATGAGGATCTTCAGGAAGGAGCTGAGTGAGCATGGGTGAGAGAGGCAGGAGATGAGGTCAGAGCGGAAATGGAGGGGCCAGATCACACAGGGACTATAGGCCAAGGGAGGGATTTTGCTTTTCTCTGTGCTTTTATAGGGTTGTGAGGGAAGGAGTGACGTCATATAAATTACTTTTTAAAAGACTCACTCTGACTGCTCTATGGAGAACAGACTGTAATGGAGCCTTTGTAGTAATCCTGGTGATAGATGGTGGCCTGAATCTGTGGTAACAGTGGGAGTGGTGAGAAGTCATGGGATACTGGACATGTTTTGGAGATAAGCCACATGATTTCCTGACATGGATCTGAGTACAGGGGGAAAGAGAAGAGTCGAGAGTGACTGGAAGCTTTTGTTCTCAGGAACTAGAAGGGTGGAGTTAACCATTAACTGAGATGGGGAAGGCCGCAGGTAGAGCAGATTTGGGCTTAGAGATATATCAGGAGTTTGTTTCCGGGCCAATTAAGTTTGAGGTGCCTGTTATGCACCCAAATGGAGATGTCGAATAGGCAGTTGGATATTTTCTCAGGGTTCCCAAGACCACCCCTAGGTTCATTGATTTCACTAGGAAGACTCAACAGGACTCAGCTGTGGGTCATGGCTATGATTTACTACAGCAAAAGGATACAACATGCAAGGTAGAAGATGCATGGGGCAAAATCTGGAGGGAACCAGGTGCAATCTTCCAAGAGTCCTCCCAGTGGAGCACACAGGACATGTGGCATGTCAGCACCTCTGCCTCAGGAAACAATTACCTAGTTGGTGGGTCTCCAGGCCCCTTCTTTCTCTGCTAGCTACTGCCTCTGTTAAACAGTGGGAAGAAGATGTGAAAGGAGGTGAAATGCAGATCTGTACAATTTGCTCATTCCTAGCTCTGATTTGCTGGAGTTGGAGATTGAAATAAAGTTTAGAGACTCACTGGCTTCCATGAAGTCATGATCTGGAATTTTCTGCAAAGTCAATATTGTAAGGATGTAATGTATGTCAGTAAGTAGTCTTTCTTGTCCTGAGATTATCCTTTTTAAAATAAATCATTGAGGGAGTTCCCTGGTGGCCTAGTGGTTAGGATTTCTGCCGTGGCCTGGGTTTAATCCCTGGTGGGGGAACTGAGATCCCCGCAAGCCACATGGCACAGCCAAAAGAAAAAAAGAAAAAAAAAATCATTGAGAACTATTGTTAATATTTTTCAGTAGCAGTCAGTACCCAAGCTAATTTGGGGGAGTGAGAAGAGTAGAACCAGTGTTTTCATACGTATCACGACCACCCTGTGAGGTCAGCACGTTAATTACTGCCGGAAGACTCACCTAGTACAGTGTGCATGGCCCTTGGTACATGTGGACCAACATGGCCTTTTGTAGGAGGAAGCATAAGTACAGCACTAGATGTAAAGTGTTCATGGTGTGTATGGTTTATGTTGTAAGAATGCCAGGATACCACACTTGGGAAGTAAAACTGAATTATTGTCTGTTTCAGGTCGTATGAGCCATGGCTATGACTAGCATCAGATTGCCCAGCAGCGTTTTAAGAAAGCCAGATGCCTGGATTGGGCTCTGCGGAGCGCTACGAGGGACACCTTCACATAAACACTGTGCTTCCTGGAATCGATACTTATATTTGTCTAGTACCAAGTTAAATGCTTCAAATTATAAAACATTTTTCCATAACATTTTCTCACTGAGACTCTCAGGGCTTTTAATATCTCAAGAATATATTTTCCCATTTTCCACAAGACTCAAAAGTAATGTAAGCTCTAAAAAATCCACTAAAAAGGCTCTGCAAAAAGTGGAAGATGAAGGGGACTCTGATGAAGAGAGTGAGCATGATGAGATGAGTGAGCAGGAAGAGGAGCCAGAGGACGACCCCAGTGCGGTCAGAGACCATAAGGACCTGGACAAAGTAGTGCAGTCTTTCCGATATGATGTTATCCTGAAGACGGGCCTAGATATCGGGAGAAAGTAAGTATGTGTGTTTTAATACAAAATCGCTTGTCTGCTTGTTGGTTATTTTAAAGCAGCATTACCAATTACATGGCTCATATTATGGTGAAGAGTAACCATAGATGTGAAAGGATCTTATAGGTAACCTGTTCCAATTATTTCATTCTATAGATGAGAAAACTAATTCCCAAAGAAGTCAAGTGACTGCCTGCAAGTCCCACATGGCATATTTCCTTGATTCTAAGACACAATCAACTGTAAGATGAACCATTGATGTAAAAACAGCTTCTTGGGGAAAAAAGGAATCACCATGTTAGATGTATATAGCAAGCATAGAATGCACCTGGGTTTCACAAATGCTACAGTGAGAAGGTCCCTCTTAGAATGAACAGAAGCAGTATAATATGGCGGTTAAGACTGCAGGCTTTGTAGTCAGACTACTGGGGTTTCAATCCTGGGTTGTGTGTGACTTTGGACAAGTTACTTAAAACCTCTGCAGTTTCCTCATCTGTAAAATGGTAATAGAACCAGCTTTAGAAGGTGGTGGCTAGGATTAAATGAGTATCTATCTGCCTAAAGCATTTATAACAGTGTGTGGCACATAGTGGGTACTCGGTATGTTAACTACGATGATGAAAATACTATGTGTGTTGATATATCGTGCATAGAGATACTAAGTGTAACTTTCAAGATTTCTTTAATGTTCTCATTCCTTCTCTGCTAGATTAATTGTATAAGAATAGTGATTCTCATTATTCATTCCTTTAGCAATCATTGTGTGCATACTGCATGCAAGATCAGAATTGTGGTATGAATAATAAATTAAGAAAGATTCCCTTGTGTAATTTGTACCTTTATGTCCTGATTTAAAGGCATAGTTCAGTTTTTAACTCTGAACCCACAGGCACCCTGGTCGGGACTTGAATGTTCTCTAAAGTCTAGCAGGCTCATGAGGGGCCTCTCCCTCTCTCACAGTAGTAACTGCTGCTGTTCTTACTAGGAGAACCCCAGATGTCAGTCGCCTGAAGTCAGAGCACTAAAACGAAAGGGCACTCGTTTTTGTCTGTATCCTGCCCTGGTCTGGTTGCCCCAGTGATCAAATTCAGAGAGATTAGCAGCTGCTGGATTGGAACTTCCCCATCCTCAGTGCAGATTAGCAGAGGGTTTCTCAATAGCCTCACCATACATGTGGTGCCTGGTTTTTCTCACAGCACGTGAAGGGGAGTGCCCACTCATTATGGCTGTCGTGAATCACAGGCGCTACCACCTCTAAGGTGACTGCTGTAGGGGGAATCACGTGGAGAGCACCGGGCCCATCCTGAATGCGCTAGATGCGGGTTCCAGCCCACTTGGAAGCCCCAGCAGGGCGCTGGTTACCTGCCTGCTAGCGCTAGCAGGTCTTTGCAGCAGCCGGCATCTACTCGGCAGTGCCCTTTGGTCTCCCTGTTTAGATATATATGGAAGCAGTTGACTTTCACTTTCCCAGCACCCAGAATGGAGATTTTGTGGGGAGGCCAGTCACTGTCAGGATAAGCATTACAAACAGCTGGTACTTTTCTCAAAATTATATAATTGTTTTGAATATATTTCTATTTTAAAGCACTTTGATTTTTTTCTTCTTTTTTTAGCAAAGTGGAAGATGCATTCTACAAAGGTGAACTCAGGCTGAACGGGGAAAAATTATGGAAGAAAAGCAGAACGGTGAGTTTTTTGTTGTTGTTGTTGTTGGCTGTGTTGGGTCTTGGTTGCTGCGCGCGGGCTTTTTCTAGTTGCAGTGAGCGGGGGCTACTCTTAGTTGCGATGCGCGGGCTTCTCATTGTGTTGGCTTCTCTTGTTGCAGAGCACGGGCTCTAGGTGCACAGGCATCAGTAACTGTGGCACATGGGCTCAGTAGTTGTGGCGCACGGGCTTAGTTGCTCTGTGGCATGTGGGATCTTCCCAGACCAGGGCTCGAACCCATGTCCCCTGCATTGGCAGGCGGATTCTTAACCACTGCGCCACCAGGGAAGTCCACAGTGAGATATTATGACAGCCAGATATTTTTGTCTGTTGTTCTTCCAGTACTCAGTTAATGCCTCCCCCGGTTTCCCCCGGGGCTCCTTCTTTGGGGCATCAGTGGCTCCTCGTGTATGTCTGTCTTGCCCCCTCTAAGGTCGCCCTCAGGCCTGGTCACATAGCTTCCGTTAGACAGACCACTTGCTCTTTGCAGCCATAATGACTTTGAGATGAAGCTTCCCCTTTTTTAAAAAAATTTTAAGACAAGTCACTATCAGAACTGGCAAAAATCTATTGAACTTCTAAGTCATTAATGTTAGCCCCCGTAAAATCATAATAATCAGGCTAAATCCATGTCGAGGTTTCTTTGGCCTGCTGTTACCTGAGCAGATGTGCAATTCTGTTCAGCTCAGCAGTAGCCCCCAACCCCCAGTACCTGCTGGATACACTGCTCTGTGTGCAGGGCAGCCATCAAAAAGAAGGTTTCATATTTCCTGACAGCTCCATATCAGTACTATTGTTAAGTGAAAGAATCACTCACAGTGTTATAAGAAAATGTATTTCTAGTATCCAGTGTTATAATAAATGATATATATATTCTTTTAAAAATTATTTTTGTAAAAAGTTACATATATACATACATAGAATTAAAATATTAATACTGCTAGTATTTATCTTTGAGTGGGGCACTGTGGGTTATATGTTCTTCATGCATTTTTATTTTCTGAATTTTTTACGAGTATGTTTCACTTTTGTAATTGGAAAATATAATAATGATAGTAAAAGTTAACAAAACAATTTTAAAAAGTATATGACGGAGACCCTTAAAAAGTTTGGAAGACACAGACATATGAGGCATTGGCAGACATAATCTAACGCTTAGTCAGTGTCCAGGGAATAAATGTTCCAGGGAAGTTAGACACACTTTTGAAGGTTGTTTTTATTTTAGCTTCTTTCATATTTCAAAACACTCCTGGGATTGGAGGACCTGAGCTGCATCCTGTACCCCTGGGACATGGGAGGGCGTGAGCCATTGGCCACGGACCTGGGTGAGCACTGAGGCTGTCTTCAGTCTCTGCTCCCCAGACTCAGAGTGGTTCTTGCAGCTGAGTGGACAGGAGGGGCGATCCCCAGTGCTTGTCTTGGCCGCCAAGTCACAAGGCCCAGATCCCTCTGATGGCACCTGACCTGACAGGTTCAGACTGCAGGTGTCAGTCCTTGCTCAGTGAGCTGTAGGAAATCAAGCACTCCAGACATGCACCTGGAGATCAGGTCCTTCTTGTCCCTTAATTGCTTTTTCCTGCTTGTAGCCCAACCCCCTTCTCACCAGCCACAGTGTTCCAAAGACAAGATCTGTTCTTGGTGCACGGTGTCTCTGCCAGGGCCTCATTTACAGACACCATAAATCTATTTTTCTCCCTCTGCTTTGAGATATTGTTAACTACAGTCTAATTGCTGCTGCTTCATTCTGCCTTGGGTGTTCTGTTGTCTTGGCTGCCTTCCAGATTTCTCCTGAGGGTCAGCAAAGGAAGGGGCCAGCATTAACACTCGGCTGCCTTGTTACTAGGAGGCCTGGTAGCCATAGTAACTGCAGCTAAGGGGAGATTGGAAATGTAGATGCTTGGAACAGCCCCTAATCCCAGCCAGTTTTGCTTTGTGCCTACTGTGCCGTCTCCCACGGTAGAAGGGACTGGGCTTTGCAGGGAATGAGGAACACCTCCCCTTCCGTGGCCTGCTCCATGGGGCTGTGCCTGGCTGCTGGCTGAAGGGTCAGGCGCCTGTCTGATGCTGCAGCTCTAACCCTGGCTGTCTGCACCTGAGCAGAGCTTTTCTGTGAGCTGCACACCAGATGGGGCCCAGAGTGCTGTGGGTGCTGGGTAACTGTTGACCTAAATAGAGGGTGTATGGAGCCCAAATATGGGACCGAAGCCTTCCTAACCTCACCTCTCCCTGGGATTCACCGGGTAAAGGAGAAACATTGCTTCCCTATTCTCTGCCCTAGAAGAAAGCCACCAGAACGATCCACTCTACTCTTAAGTGGCAGATATCACACATAGTATATCCATGAAAGGATACATAAGAAGGGTTGCCTTTTTCTCTGTATATCCTTTTATACCTTTTTTTTACGTATTGTATCATGTACGTATATTACTTATTAAAAAATGAATTTTAATGACACAAAGTTATGCTGAAAAAGGTAAAGCAGAGTTCCCAAGCCTTGTATTTCTGAACATTGATTTTAAATGTCTACACGGTTTGGGCAAATGGTCATTTTTTTTAAAAAATTGAATCCAGCAGAACTTCAGAAGGACTGACCGCCCCTCCCCTCAACTCCCCACTCTCCCCTCTGCCCAGCCCAGATGATGCCTTCAAACCCACAAGGAGAAGCAGTCTTCATGCCTCGCTGTGGTTTGAGTCTCTCTGCTTCTCAGCCCAGGGGGGAGAGTTAATCGTTTAAAATCAGCCCCTGTGAGTTTTACATCCAGCTGCCTGGATTGACCAGTGTGGCATCGTGGTGAGCAGGCGTACGTTCCCACCTTGTAGACTTAGTATTGGGCCTACGGAAGCCTTGAGTGGGTGGCTTGCCCTGGTGAGGTACAGATATCCCAACAGCGTGAAGTTAGACTGCCTCAGGGCATTCATTGACAAATGAGGCAAACATAAGCATTTGGCACCATGCTCCTTAAACAGAAGCCCCCAAGTAGGCTTTTAAATGGGTACCTGTGCCCACTTAGAGTCCATGGCCCACACATGGAGGTCTGTCCCTGTCTTCCTGTCCATCTCTTCACCACTGCCCCCATCCTTTGCTTGGAAGCGGTGGTGAATGGTCTGAGACGGCCTCTGGTCATCCTGGCTTGTGTTCTAGTAGAAGCATATGGCATCTGGGTCGGTTTATCCCCTTCCTGAGTTGCTGGGCAGATTCCCTGGGATCCTGAGCTGCCAGGACCAGGTGTCTCATGAGCTGTTTGCACCGTGGCAGCACTGATATGACTGCCCCCAGGGCATGTCCTGCACTCACTCAACCCAAAGCTCCCATCTGGACAAAAACGGGTTTGACCTCAGCCCTTTTAACCCAAGTCAGCATCCAACTCGACCCTCTTTTCTGTGGCATTCCATCCTTGTGCGTTGAGTCCTGTCTCCTTAATGATGTGACATCACTGGCGCTAGCCAATGCTGGAAAGCAGTTTATTTACTTCGATTTCTTTAGGAGATGCAGCTGACCGTTGTTCCACTGTGACAGATTTCCAACAAATTGTGCCCTGTCCCCAATGATGTAGCTTAATTGTGTTGAAATCAGTGAAAGTGTTACACTGAAAATTGTCTTCTCAGTGCATGTAATAATTACTGTGCTCATAATCTCTAAGGTTGTGCCCCGCTTCATCTTTTGCCACTGTTATAAATGCTTCCATTCAAGTGTTTCCTGAAGTCATGCAATAGACAAAACTGAAGCCACACAGGCCCTGTCCACGAGCAGCCAGTTGTCTCAGCCTAAAGGAGGGACATTGGCCCCTATTGAGCCACATGGGTCTGAGGCATCTGCCCGGAGAGGGGGGGCCCTTCCACCTGGAAGCACTAGGGATAAGTGACCATTACAGAGGAGTCACCTGTGCCCCGGGTGGTGGTCGCCCAGTGAAAATGCAAAGGAGAGATGTTTGCATTGGCCGAGTTTCCCAAAATGTAATGAAGGTTCTGTTTTCTCTTTAATTTTCAGGTGAAAGTGGGAGATACATTGGATCTTCTAATTGGAGAGGATAGAGAAGCAGAAACAGAGACAGTGATGAGGATTCTCCTGAAAAAAGTGTTTGAAGAGAAGACCAGCAGTGAGAAATACAGAGTGGTGCTACGGCGGTGGAAAAAGTTAAAATTGCCTAAAAAAAGTACGCTCAAATAAATGGATTGCTTTTTAGCGATAAAGCTGCTTTCTAGTGGTGGGGGAAGGGGCCAGGTTAAAAAGAGGACGTTTTTATTAAAATAAGGTTCTCCTACCATTTGTGGAATCTCCTGAGCCAATTTTGTGGAAGTCAGCATTCGTATCGTGGCTCCTATAGACGCTTCCCTTGGCTTGGATTTCCCTCCCAGGCTTGATTTGTCCACATTTTGACCTCGTGAGCATGAGTGAGACATGTGCTGAATGAACTAAGCCCAGAGAGGGTTTTCATGACCAGCCTGCTGTTGCCCACGTTAACTACCTCAGGAGGCAGTGTAAAATAAATTGGCCTTGTTCTTAGTGTCATTTCAGTTTTATCCCTATCAACCAGCTTCCCTGGGTTCAGGCTTCTTAAGGCAAAACCAAGCTAAGTCAAGGTCCCCTTTATCTCCTTAGGGGAGCAGCACTGGGAGACCCCTTTATCCACTGGCCTTTCTGAATTACCAACATGTTGGCCTTAGTTCCCTTCAGTTTGTCTACAGAAGTATGGATAGTAAAGTTGTTCTAACTAATTCCAAGTGGGCTAGTTAGGGCCCATTTAAAATTAATTGTTTAGGGCATGGGGTTGATAGACTAAGGCAGCTGGAGGCCTTTTGTACGGCATGCAAGTTAGGAACGGCTTTTACATTTTTATTTTTTATTTTTATTTTTTTTGCAGTACACGGTCCTCTCACCGCTGTGGCCTCTCCCGCTGTGGAGTACAGGCTCTGGACGCACAGGCTCAGCGGCCATGGCTCACGGGCCCAGCCGCTCTGCGGCATGTGGGATCTTCCCGGACTGGGGCACGAACCCGTGTCCCCTGCATCGGCAGGCAGACTCTCAACCACTGCGCCACCAGGGAAGCCCGGCTTTTACATTTTTAAAGGGTTGTTTTAAAAAAAGAGAAAGGAACATATGACAGAGACCTTATGTAGCCCACAAAGCATAAAATATTTACATTGACCTACAGAAAGAATGTGATGACCCTCCCTGATTTAAGCAATGGTTTACTTTTCAGGTGAAAGTAGAAAATACACAGATTTTATCAGTAAAGAGAATAAAGAATCAGAGACTAATTATTCTAATTCTCAAGAAAGTGTTATAAAAGGGACTAAGAAAATAGAGTAGTAATAGAAAGGACACACACATAATACACATCATCTAAGAAAAGGGCATCTGCATAAATAAATTGGTTTGTAGATTCCCAGGAGCAGTGTGCTAGCACTGGAAGGGTTGGCTCAAATAGACTTATTAGACTGTGTTGTGTCATAAAGACCGACTATGTCTGGGTCCTTTTATTTGCCCTCCAGGAATTCTTGAGAATTCAGGTTAACTGATAGAGAAGGGAAAAATTCTGTAGCCGAAAGCAGTGAGGTTTGGTCACATGAGTCTGGAAGTCTTACCAGCTCAGATTTCAGAGGAACTCAGGAAAATTGATTTTTATTTGAAAGCTTAAATAAGCTCTCAGGAAGCAATAATATATACTGTGCAGTGTAACAGAAGGAATTTTTCTATTTTACCACTTAATTAGGCTTTTATATCAGTGAAAATAGTATAATTTCAACATGAGTTAATTATGAGTTTTAATTTAGGAGGTTATAGTAATGATGATGCTTTTTCTCATTTTCTTCACCTCTCTGTGCCTTTCTGTCTCTCCTTCCCTCCCACCCTCTCTCTCTCCCTTCTCTTGATTGCTCTTTGGAAAGTAATAGAAAGCCAAATAAGTCTTGCATGGTGAGGGGCAGCATGACCTAGTGATATATGTTGGGGTCCTAGTTTTTAGGCTCTGTCTTGCCCTTAGCAAGTTTGGTTACCTTGGTTATATTCTGGCCTTAACCTCTCTGAGCTTCAGCTTCTTCACTGGTCAAGAAGGGATCAGGATACTAATTTCCTTACCTTGTTGAGTTCAGTCTTCAAAAGAGTTAAAATGTGTTGTGTGAGGCAAGATGAGTTGATAGTAGCTAGAAAGCAGGAAGGCCCATTTGAAAGGCTGTTGGAAGCTCTATTGGTAATTAAGTACCTCAACTTAGGTGGTGGGATTTGACCCATTACAGGCTTCTCTGTTTTTAAAAATCAAAATAAGCAAAAAGACGTCTGATGGTGGAGAATGTTGGTTTGGTCATACCACATGGCAAAAACTGATCTCTCATAGTTGTCTACAGCACAAGGGATTTAGAACATATTTATGAAACAGCAGAAACAAGAGCAATTCATAAGGATTTATGGAACTCTTGCAGCTCACTCAATGATAGCTGCTTTATAAATGCCATCCTGGCAAGGCCTCCTCAGTGAACATGTGACCAACATGATGAAAAACTTAAAAGATTTGGATGTTTCTAATTCAGTGCTTCTCAACCTGGCATGATTTTACCCCCTTGGGGACATTGGCAATGTCTGGAGATATTTTTGTCTGTCACAACTGAGGGGGAGGGGGTGGGATGGGCGTCAAATGGGTAGAGACAGGTGATGCTGCTAAACATCCTACAGTGTACAGATAGTCCCCACAACAAAAAATGATCAGACCTTAAATGTCAGTGGTACTGAGGCTGAGATGCCCTGCTCTAATGGGGTGACAAGAATTCTTTTTTCAATAGGTCTGGCTTTCACAGCAATCAGACAAAAAAGAAATAAAAGATATCCAAATCGGAAGGGAAGAGGTAAAACTGTTATTTTATGCAGATGACATGATACTCTATACAGAATACCCTGAGACTTCACACAAAAACTATTAGAACTGATAAATGAATTCAACAAGATAGCAGGATACAAGACTAATATACAGAAACCTGTTGCATTTCTTTACGCTAACAATGAAATATCAGAAAGTAAAAAAAAAAAAAAAATCTTGTTTAAAATCACTTCAAGAGAAAAACAAAAACACGCAGTGGTTGAGAGTCCGCCTGCTGATGCAGGGGACACGGGTTCGTGCCCCGGTCCGGGAAGATCCCACATGCCGTGGAGCGGCTGGGCCCGTGAGCCATGGCTGCTGAGCCTGCACGTCCAGAGCCTGTGCTCCGCAATGGGAGGGGCCACAACAGTGAGAGGCCCTCATACCGCAAACAAACAAACAAAAAAACCAGAAAACAAATACCTAGGTGCTTCCCTGGTGGCACAGTGGTTAAGAATCCTCCTGCCAATGCAGGGGACACGGGTTCGAGCCCTGGTCCGGGAAGATCCCACATGCCGTGGAGCGGCTGGGCCCGTGAGCCATGGCTGCTGAGCCTGCACGTCCAGAGCCTGTGCCCCGCAATGGGAGGGGCCACAACAGGGAGAGGCCCTCATACCGCAAACAAAAAAAAAAAAAAATCTTGTTTAAAATCACTTCAAGAGAAAAACAAAAACACGCAGTGGTTGAGAGTCCGCCTGCTGATGCAGGGGACACGGGTTCGAGCCCTGGTCCGGGAAGATCCCACATGCCGTGGAGCGGCTGGGCCCGTGAGCCATGGCTGCTGAGCCTGCACGTCCAGAGCCTGTGCCCCGCAATGGGAGGGGCCACAACAGGGAGAGGCCCTCATACCGCAAACAAAAAAAAAAAAAAATCTTGTTTAAAATCACTTCAAGAGAAAAACAAAAACACGCAGTGGTTGAGAGTCCGCCTGCTGATGCAGGGGACACGGGTTCGAGCCCTGGTCCGGGAAGATCCCACATGCCGTGGAGCGGCTGGGCCCGTGAGCCATGGCTGCTGAGCCTGCACGTCCAGAGCCTGTGCCCCGCAATGGGAGGGGCCACAACAGGGAGAGGCCCTCATACCGCAAACAAAAAAAAAAAAAAAAAATCTTGTTTAAAATCACTTCAAGAGAAAAACAAAAACACGCAGTGGTTGAGAGTCCGCCTGCTGATGCAGGGGACACGGGTTCGAGCCCTGGTCCGGGAAGATCCCACATGCTGCGGAGCAACTAAGCCTGTGAGCCACACTCCCGAGCCTGTTCTCTAGAGCCCACGAGCCACAACTACGGAAGCCTGCGTGCCTAGAGCCCGTGCTCCGCAACAAGAGAGGCCACCGCAGTGAGAAGCCCGTGCACCACAACAAAGAGTAGCCCCCACTTGCCGCAACTAGAGAAAGTGCGCACAGCAATGAAGACCCAACGCAGCCAAAAATAAATAAAATTTAAAAACAAAAAACCCACAAATACCTAGGAATAAACCTAACCAAAGAGATTAAAGACTTATACGCTGAGAACTATAAAACATTGGTAAAGGAAATTGAAGATGATTCAAGGAAATGAAAAGATATCCCATGTTCTTGGATCGGAAGGATTAATATTGTTAAATTAATATTGTTAAAATGGCCATACTACCCAAAGCAATCTACAGATTTAATGCAATCCATATCAAATTACCCATGACATTTTTCACAGAACTAGGACAAATAATCTTAAAATTTATGTAGAACTACAAAAGCAATCCTGAGGAAAATGAATGAAGCTGAAGGCATAATCCTTACTTCAGACAGTACTAGAAACTTACAGTAATCAAAACTGTGGTATTGGCACAGAAACACATATAGATCAATGTACAGAATAGAGAGCCTAGAAATAAACACACACTTATGGTCAATCTTAAAAGAGGCAAGAATATACGATGGAGAAAAGACAGTCTCTGGCAAGTGGTGTTGGGAAAGTTGGATAGCTGCATGTAAATCAATGAAGTTAGGACACACCCTCACACCATACACAAAAATAAACTCGGAATGGCTTAAAAATATAAGACATGACACCATAAAACTCCTAGAAGGTAACATAGGGAAAACATTCTTTGACATGTCATACCAGTGTTTTCTTGGGTCAGTTTACCAAGGCTATAGAAATAAAAGCAGGGGCTTCCCTGGTAGCGCAGTGGTTAGGAATCCGCCTGCCAATACAGGGGACATGGGTTCGAGCCCTGGTCCGGGAAGATCCCACATGCTGCAGAGCAACTAAGCCCGTGTGCCACAGCTACTGAAGCCTGTGCTCCCGGAGCCTGTGCTCCGCAACAAGAGAAGCCACTGCAATGAGAAGCCCTTGGCAACTAGAGAAAGCCTGTGCACAGCCACGAAAGACCTGATGCAGCCAATAAATAAATAAATAAAATAAATCTATTTTAAAAAAATAAAAGCAAAAATAAATAAATGGGGCCTAATCAAACTTATAAGGGTTTTAAAAATTTTTTTATTTATTTATTTATTTGGCTGCACTGGCTCTTTGCTGCTGCGTGCGGGATCTTCGTTGAGGCGTGCAGGTTCTTTAGTTGCAGCATGTGGGATCTATTTCCCTGACCAGGGATCGAACCCAGGCCCCCTGCATTGGGAGCGTGGACCACCAGGGAAGCCCCCAAACTTTTTTTTTAAATTAATTAATTTTTGGCTGCATTGGGTCTTTGTTGCTGCGTGCAGGCTTTCTCTAGTTGCAGCGAGTAGGGGCTACTCTTTGATGTGGTGTGTGGGCTTCTCATTGTGGTGGCTTCTCTTGTGGAACATGGGCTCTAGGCACATGGGCTTCAGTAGTTGTGGCATGTGGGCTCTAGAGCACAGGCTCAGTAGTTGTGGCACATGGGCTCAGTTGCTCTGCGGCATGTGGAATCTTCCTGGACCAGGGTTCAAACCCGTGTCCCCTGCATTGGCAGGCAGATTCTTAACCACTGCGCCACCAGGAAGTCCAGGAAGTCCAGGAAGTCCCTGGACTTACAAGCTTTTGCACAACAAAGGAAACCATAAACAAAAAAGGAAAAGACAACCTACAGACTGGGAGAAAATATTTGTAAATGATGTGACCAACAAGGGCTTAATTTCCAAAATATACAAACAGCTCATACAACTCAATAACAAAAACCAAACAATGCAATCAAAGACGAGCAGACCTAAATAGACATTTCTCCAAAGAAGACATACAGATGGCCAACAGGCACATGAAAAGATGCTCAACATCGCTAATTATAGAAATGTGAATCAAAACTACAGTGAGGTACCACCTCATACAGGTCAGAATGGCCATCATTAAAAAATCCATAAACAGGGCTTCCCCGGTGGCACAGTGGTTAAGAATCCTCCTGCCAGTGCAGAGCACACGGGTTCGAGCCCTGGTCTGGGAAGATCCCAAATGCCACAGAGCAACTAAGCCCGTGTGCCACAACTACTGAAGCCCGCGTGCCTAGAGCCCGTGCTCCGCAACAACAGAAGTCACTACAATGAGAAGCCCGTGCACTGCGATGAAGAGTAGCCCCCACTCGCCGCAACTAGAGGAAGCCTGCACACAGCAACGAAGACCCAATGCAGCCAATAAATAAAGAATAAAATACATTCTTTAAAAAAAAAAAGTCCATAAACAATAAATGCTGGAGAGGGTGCGGAGAAAAGGGAACCCACCTACACTGTTGGTGTGGGAATGTAAGTTGCTGCAGCCACTATGGAAAACGGTGTGGAGCTTCCTCAAAAAACTAATAATAGAGTTGCCATATGATCCAGAAATCCCACTCCTGGGCATATATCCAGAGAAAACTCTATTTGAAAAGATGCATGCACCCCAATGTTTATTGCAGCACTATTTACAATAGCCAAGACATGGAAACAACCCAAGTGCCCATCGACAGATGAATGGATAAAAAAGAAGTGGTATATATATATACAATGGAATAAGATTCAGCCATAAAAAAAGAATGAAATATTGCCATTTGCAGCAACATGGATGGACACAGAGATTATCATCATACTAAGTGAAGTAAGTCAGAGAAAGACATGATATCACTTATATGTGGAATCTAAAAAATAATACAAATGAACTTATTTGCAAAACAGAAACAGACTCACAGACATAGAAAACAAATTTATGGTTACCAAAGGAGAGGAGGGGCAAATTCGGAGTATGGGATTAACACATACAATCTACTATACATAAAACAGATAAACAACAAGGATTTACGGCATAGCACAGGGAAATACATTCAATATCTTATATAATGGAAAAGAATCTGAAAAACGTATACATATATAAACGTGTGGGTATATATATGTGTGTGTGTGTATATATATATATATATATATATATATTTGGATCACTTTGCTGTACAACTGAAACTAACACAATATTGTAAATCAACTATACTTCCAATTAAAAAAATAATAAAAGTTAAAAATGGCTTTCCCAGGAAAGTCTGAAAATGCTTCTAGTGTATGTTTGCAGTTTTTTAAGGAGGAACAATTTAAAGTTACGACTATTTTTGTAGAGCAGGGGTCCCCAACCCCTGGGCCACGGACTGGTACCAGTCTGCCGCCTGTTAGGAACCGGGCCGCACAGTAGGAGGTGAGTGGCGGGCGAACAAGCGAAACTTCATCTGCCGCTCCCCATTGCTCCCCATAGCTCGCATTGCCACATGAACCCAACACCCACCCCCCTGGCCATGGAAAATTTGTCTTCCATGAAACCAGTCCCTGGTGCCCAAAAGTTGGGGACTGCTGCCATAGAGGCCTATCCAATCCTTTTACCAGTAATGGTTAATCCCTTCAAAGAAATAGCTCTCCCCTGGGCAATGTGACGCTAATTGCATTTCTCTGCCAAATAGCATTTACCATCTTCCATGGAAAATTATATAGACGGCTAGGCAATAGTTTCATTATTTTTTTAGCATTTTGGGGAGAAAAGTAGACATTTGGGGGAAAATTCTTAGGTCATGGTTTATTTGGTCAATAATGATTGAGGGAATAGAAACTACCATTTTTCAGGAAACTAAAAACAAAACAGACTTCCTTTGGAGAGGTGGTGTATGTTCTATGAACTTTCTTAAAGGGTGTGCAATGTATACGAGGCAAGTAAAGAGACACTCTACGGAAGTCCTGCCTTATCTTAGTCATATGTATTTTGGCTTTCAAAAAGTTACTGTCAGAATTAGATAGATAACCAACAAAGACCTACTGTATAGCACAGGGAACTCTACTGAATATTCTGGGATAACTTAGAAAAGAATCTAAAAAAGAGTGAATATATGTATATGTATAACAATCACTTTGCTGTACACCTGAAACTAACACAACATTGTAAATCAACTATACTCCAATAAAATAAAAATAAAAAAAATAAAAGTTACTGCCAGGATTATCAGTCGGCTTACTGACCATCTTGAGAAATTAGAAACTCCATGGAGCAGACTCCATAGAGCAGAATGTGAGCATCTCCCAAACGGCTTTCGAGTCATATGGGTGGCTTAAGATGAGCCATGGTAGCAGGATTTTCACCTTGGAAATCAGCAAGCACTGTGAAACAGAATGGATTTTTCCCTTGGAGAGCCAGTTGTCACACGTTTACCAGCACACCCCTGGGTGGAATGGGGAGGTGCACCCACAAGAGTTTCCACTGGGAGATGCCGGGGCACCAGTACCCACCCTCCAAGTTCTTCTTTCAAGTTATCTTTTCTCTTTTCTTATTCTCACATAGTTCTACATGTCCTCCTCCCTTACTTTAGCTAATCATTCTAATGTGTTTAATGTGTATCTTTTTGTTGCTATGCATTCTTATAAAATGTTTTGTTCTGTGCCCATATTATAAATATATTTATATATTATAATTATTATATTTATTATAAATAAAATATATTTTAAATTTCATAAATGACATTACTATATATTTCATTTTGTATCTTTCTTTCTTTTCTAAGCCCATCCGTGGCACTCTAGGCACATCTAATCCATTGCTTCTCACTGCTGCATAATAAATACTGAAGTACATCTACCACATTTTGCCCACCCATGCTCCCAGTGACATTCTCCCACCCAACTCCCCTCACCACGAAAAACACAGTGCTTTCTCTCTAGGATGGTTGCACCAGGATGCCCTCCCACCAGCAATACCCAAAGTACCTATAGACTTACAGCCTCACCCAGCCCCTGGCATGACCCAGCTTTCTAATTTTTGCCAGTCTAATTATGAGTATAAAGAGATAGTTAGTTTGACATACACTCTTCGTAAGTTCTCTCCACAGCCTGTGCTTCTGCCTTTTGGTAGCTGCTACAACCAGTCTGTGCCTGGCATTCTCTGAGGGCTCTGAAATTGGACACAGCTTTCTGAGACTGCCACTCTCCTGTCCTCTCAAAGACACGCTTGACGGCCCTTTCTTGTTTTAAGATTTTTTTGTTCGTTATTAGTTAACAGACCAGGTGTATCAAAAGATGGATGGTGAAAGTCAACAATTTTGCAAAATCCTGAGGACATGGGTCACTCACAATGCACTTCTTGATTCCCTTGTGGAGATGTCAACTGTATCCAATGGACCTTCGGTCCTGGGACTTTATCCTTAAAGTTGGAGGAACCTTCCCCAGGCCAGACAAGTGAAGGCCCAAAGACTGATTGCAGTCAGAGTAGAACAGCAAGTATCTAAAATGGGCAATTTCTGTTTAGAAGTCTGGACTGGTAAAGCGCATTTCTGGAGTCCCACTCAGAGGGGTTACTTATATTAGATACTTGCCCCACAGAATGTGTAGGGTATTCTCTTTAGGATTGTAGGGGAAATCCCTTAACTCTTGATTCTGAGACAGATAAATCAAAGGTGAGGCAATAATAGCAGCCAATTCTTTGGACTCAAGCAATCAGTATTAATTATCTGAAGACAAGGCAGCCATCACCATATGCTGAAGGATATGCCTTGTCATGCCTGGCACCGTGCCTACACTGAGATATCAGCTGGTCAGATACAATGGGGAGACTTGGGTTTAATACTTCAAGTCAGAAATAGCAGGATACTTAGCAACTGTGTTTCAGCCTGTGAGAGACAGGAGACTCAGGAACCTGCACTCCGGCAGGTGTGCCTCAGACCAAAGCCTGGCCCTGTCCTTCTGCCACGGCCTCAGCTGTCTGCACCCGGGCAGAGCCGATGTCCTCAGCCTGCTTATACCCACATGCATCTTGAAAATCAACTGAAGGCAAGAGGCATCATATTTTGTACTGTTTACCATCAGAACCTTCTCTCCAAGCTCAAACAGGCTTCATACCTACCAACGAACAAGGCTTTGCTAGAATCGTGAAACGGTGCCCAGGAGATAGTAGAGGTTACAAATATTTTTGCTAAATGAATGAACTTCCTTTAGAGGCAGAGATGATTCTTACTGCATTCCTTCTTCTATTTCCTGTGGCATTGAGAGGTTTCCTGAGTCAGATACTCTGACTGGGGTGGATCCAGAAGCTCAGCGACTGTGGACAGTCAGCAAAACCCCAAGTTAAACAGCTGGGAACCACCAGGCAGACAGACGAACAGATTTAGTCCACACAGCTACATAAGCGGCAGCGTGGAAATCAAGAGCACAAACTGGGGAGTCAGCCTGGCCATCATTAGAGGCTCCCAGCTCTGCCAGCATTGTGACCTTGACCAAGTTACTTAACCTCTGAAAGCATCCCCATCTGTAAGATGGGGAATACAAATATCTATCCCACAGGGTTTCCGTGAGGAATAAATGAAATAACGTATGTCACATCCCTAGCACATTCCTGACCCATTCATTGCAGGAGCTTAGAGACTGGGAGCTCTTCTGAAAAACACAACTCCCTATAATTTAAGGCCCCACCGTCACTTCTGAATACACAGCTGCCACACCGCAGAAGCTTCTGGAAGGAAAAGCTGTGGCATTCCATGTTCTCAGCCTCTGTCAAGGACACAGTTCACCATCTGGACTACACACTCTAGAAGAACAAACAAATTCCTGCTCCTTAAAATAAAAGCAATGGGGCTTCCCTGGTGGCGCAGTGGTTGAGAGTCCGCCTGCCGATGCAGGGGACACGGG
>NW_006772017.1:135428-153920 GCF_000442215.2 Lipotes vexillifer
TTCGAGCCCTGGTCTGGGAGGATCCCACATGCCGCGGAGCAGCTGGGCCCGTGAGCCACAACTACTGAGCCTGCGCGTCTGGAGCCTGTGCTCCGCAACAAGAGAGGCCGCGATAGTGAGAGGCCCGCGCACCGCGATGAAGAGTGGCCCCCGCTTGCCACAGCTAGAGGAAGCCCTTGCACAGAAACAAAGACCCAACACAGCAAGGGCCCGGCAAACAAAAAAATAAAAAAAAAAAAAAAAAAAAGCAATGGACAGGCCTCCCCCTGCAGAAATGTTCTGGCAAAAGCTACCACATTTGGCCAGTGACCCTAAGCCCTGATGCTGAAGCATTTGTAAACCTGCCTCTTCCCACTGACCTGAAAGCTAAGATTTAGTTTATCACTAGTTAAGAAGTCAGGATGGCAAGGTGACTAGAACACCAGCAGAGGAAGGCAACCTTACTGGGCTGAGAAGGCAGAGTTCAACACAATTGTATCAGGACAGAATATTCCCCTCCCTACTTAGAACAGGTGAAGGGTTTCTTCTTTTCATATGGATCCAAGGACAATTTGGTGAAAACAAAGTCATCCAGCCCTGGACTAATTCTGCAGGTTCACGAAACTCCTCCTCCTCCTCTAGTTCCAGCCCCATTGGCTTCCTTTTATTGTTTCCTAAGGGGTTCTTCTTGTACCCCAAAGCTTGTTTGCATGCTGAACTTTTCACCTAATTAATTCCTCATTTTCAAATCTAGGCTAGTCATCCATTTCCTTGGGGAAGTTTTTTTTTTTTGGCATGTGGGCCTCTCACTGGTGTGGCCTCTCGCGTTGCGGAGCACGGGCTCCGGACGCGCAGGCCCAGCGGCCATGGCTCACGGGCCCAGTCGCTCCGCGGCATGTGGGATCTTCCCGGACCGGGGCACGAACCCGTGTCCCCTGCATCGGCAGGCGGACTCTCAACCACTGCGCCACCAGGGAAGCCCGGGGAAGTTTTCCCTGACAACTCCAACAAGCACCAGTCCACCTGTTTCACAGTATTAAGTACTCCTCATTAATAAACATATAATTTGTAATTTAAAAAAAGGTCAGTTTTATTTGAACACAACAGGAAACCACTTATTTCAGCTCAGATCTATTTCTACTAATCAGGAAAGTGCTAAGCCTTCAATTTCTGAGATGTACACAGTGTATTTTTCGAAGTCACTGTCATGCAGTGGTTCTGCAGCCCCTGGACATAGCACCAGTATGACCTGGGAACTCTTTAGAAATGCAAATGCTCAGGCACCACCCCAGTCCGACAGAATCAGAACCTCTGGGGCAACGTGCCCTCTGGTGGTTCTGGCCCTCAGTGGATGCTGGTGGAGTCCCACCCAGATTCCCTTTCCAGCGCATCCATGCCCTCGCTGCTGAGAGCCAGCTAACCACTCACAATGGCCCTTCTGGAACACTGGCCTTGGCAAAGGGAGCCACCCTGCCAGGCGAGCTACCCCTTTCCCTGAGGAAGACCTCACCGACCAACTGGCCCCTTTGCTGCACCTGGTACTAATTCTGCCAAACAATTCATGTTCTAGGGTCTCCCAGTGGCTGGCAATGAGGCCAGACTGCAGAGGAGACCACACTCTCGCTCACAGCCTTCCCTGGGCCCGTCCTGCTTCCCATCTCCTGGGAGCAGGTCCTCAATCAATTGCACAAGAATCCTAGTCTCAGGCTCTGCTCCTAAGGAATCTGATCCATGGCAGTTACTTTCACTATCTCAAAAAATTTACTCTTACCAGAACATGTCTGTCCACAATTGCCACAATTATTTCACCCAGGGCAGTTTGAGAACCGGCACCCCCATATCTAAGATCAGACAAACTGGGACTTAGAAGATGTGGGTGACAGGACACCACTGACTTGTAACTGGTTTCGGGTCTGAATCTCTGTGTATTGTGTGTGGCTCGGGGGTGTTTAGTTTCTGAGATGGTACGGCGGAACGAGACAAACTTGGGTTCAAATCCTGGCACTGAAGTTTGCCAGTTGTGTGAACTTGGCAGGTAAACCTTTCTGCTACCTCACCACAAAACGGAGACAATGGCATTGCCCAAGACACTGAGTTTTTATGAGAATTAAATGAGATAACATACATACCCTTCAGGGCCTTAGCTTTCTCGTCTCAACCGGCTTAATTAGGGAACTTACGTCACAGGGTTCCGAGATGATTGCAAGCCGTGATCCAGGTGCAGCTCTCAGCAGTGTGCCTCCTCGGCACTGTTGTACATACTCAATGAATGTTAGGTATGCCCCACACTGCCGTCACAGCAAGCAGACAATGAATGTTCGTTCCCACCACTGGCCGAAGGATTTTAGATTTCTCTGGAAGCTCTCTTAAAGAGTCCATTGCATCCCACCGTTCCAAACTTCAGGATAATTTGGTGTGGAGCTCTTATTTCTGAGAACTGCTTTTACAAGTGAAACCGCATATACTGAAATTCTGATTTTTTTTTTTGCAAGACCAACAGAAGCAAAGAGTTCTGCTTTTTTTTTTTTAACAGTTCAGCTTTTTGTTGAATGTGTTACGTTTAGTCAAAAAAAAAAAAAAAAAAGCCTATGTCATCATCAGACTCCTCAGATTCTTCTTTCTTTGCTTCTGCTTTCTTCCCCTCAGCTGGGGCAGCGGCGCTGGAGTGGGCAGGACCGCCTGCTTCTCCTGCTGGACCGGTCCGCCTGCCCCCCACCTTGCAGATGAGGCTCCTGAGGTTGACACTGGCCAGAGCTTCGGCAAACAAGCCTGGCCAGAAAGGCTCGACATTTACGCGGGCTGCTTTAATGAGGGCATTGATCTTACCCTCCGTGGCCGTCACGTCACTCGCCGTGCAGACCGGGGGCCGAGTAGATGCAGGCGAGCTCGGAGACCGAGGCCGTGGCGCGGGCGAGCGCTGGGCGGCGGGGTGCCGGGCGCGGCGCCAGTTGCGGCGCCAGTCGCGGCTGAAGGGCGGGCCTCACCCCCGCGCGGCCTCCGCTTCCTCGGAAGCACCGAGCACCTTCTCGGCAGCTGAGGAAAGGGACTTTTTTCTTTTCTTTTGGTCGAAAACAAAGATACCCACAGCCAGAACGGACCTAAAGAATTTAGTCTTCCTTCAAGTCTTGCTTAAACCTGCTCACGGAGTAAATGTCTGAGGCTCCAGCCCCGACCAGCCCTGACCTGCGCGAGGCTTACAGCACAGGTGGCAGGACTCAGGGCTGAGCGCTCACGCCGTGGAGGCGGCGGGCTCCAATCGCAGGCCACGACTCACTTCAGGCCGCGCGGACCCCGCGTCCAAAACAGTGTTGCTCTGATAGCTTGAGACCTTATATTCACTGTGAAATAGTATTTAATGATTTATAATTCGCCAAAGAGGCGAGAAAAAAACATGCATCCTTTTGTTACCAGTTAATAATACGTTAGCTTCGAGGAACGAAATCTCATTTAATCCAAAGTGGAAAAAAAGAGTAAACTGTGAAGCTCTGCTAGTTTAGCAGCTGGGCGGGTCTGGCACCCGACCAGGAAAGGGGGGCAGTCAGCCGCGCCCCTACTGCATGGCCAGGAAGCGGTTTGTGTGGAGACGTCTCAGCCACTCGGCTGTGACAAACTGCACCCCGATAGCCAGAGCGCGTTAAGTCCGAGAGGCCGAGGTGCCCCGAGTGCCCGCGCCCTCCCCGGGGACGAGGGGGGAGGGGGGAGGCCGCACGCAAAGACAGACAGACCCGGACGTTCTGAGAGACCTCTGCCTTGAGAAAATAAGATGTCACGAGACCATATATTTTCTATTTTTATAACATTTTATATAACTCATAAAACAGTGCTTGTATAAAAATTCACACAAAGTTGCTAGAGAGCATACAATTTCCAAAAATGTCCTGGGTTTTTGTTACATTCAGTTTTCTAAGGATGCACTCAAATCAATGGTAAAATGCAGACATTATGCGATATTTCATTATCTTTGGTAAAACTATACTCATTATTTTGTCTCCTCACAGTATTAATTCTGATATCCACTTTGTGCAGGGTCTGCCGTCACTAGGATGTCAGAAGAACATTAAGGCTGGATCTACAAGAGGCAAGTATCTCCACGTGACAGTCGGGGCCCCTCGGCCCCCACCCCCTGCCCACTCCATATCATCCATCTACACAGCGAGGCAGGATAAGAGCCCAATGGCCTCCAATCCGGGGTCTCGATACCCTCCTCCTCAGTCAGGCAAGAAGTAAACATTTGGGGGCAAAGGTGGAAACTGAGGCCATCTCTGCAGGAACCCGAGGGGCCATGCTGTGGTAGGGTAGGCCAGTGACTCAGCATTTAAACAGCTAATCCATTCACCACTAAGTAGATCCCATTGGTTGGTTGATGATTGCTGCTGAGGTGGTGCCCCTCCCCCCAAACTTAAAAAGAAAGCAAGGTTTGGAGCCGACACTGAAGGGGGAAGGGGCACACGAACACCCACGACACTGGACATGACTTTATTCCCTGTCAAACGTGTGTTGTCATGTAGACACAGCCAAAGTGAACTGAAGCAGGATTAGAACAATTAGTACATTCATGACTATCTTCATACATTCTTTTAAAACTTACTAACAGAGAAGAACAAGGGACACTACCACCTATTGTGACTTTTGCTATTTTATTCAACATCAGAAATGTATCTGTGCTATTTCTTTAGTCCTCTGGACATGGGGGGGGGGGGAATTCCAAAAAAAGCAAACAAGTAAAAAGCAAAGAATTTAGATGTGGAGGGAGAAGGGGTTTTGCCAACAGATTTTATGGAAAACATTAACTTTTGAAAAAAAAATTAGTATTTTGTATTTCTATTGCTTTGTGGGAAAAAAAACTGCCCCTGGAGCCCACCTGTATGGCGGGAGCTCTGAGGACACCACAGAGACAGACACGGGACCCACAGGCGGCTCCTGATGAGTCAGTCCAGAGAGACAAGAAACAGCTCACAGAGTGTGTCCACCTCTCTTCACTGGAAGGGACTCTTAAGATTTGGGGGGGGGGAGAAGCCCTACAAGGAAAGGTATTAAGGAAACCACCAAAACACGGTTTCCAAAAATTGAACATGCTTTAGGTTCTAAAGAGACATAGTTCATTCCTAGAACCTGTTGATGTCTCTATCGTGGGTAGATAGGATGATTTTTTTTTTTTTAATTATTAAATGATTGTGCTTCTGAAGTTGCAGGGTCACATTCCACCCTCTAGAAAGCAGGGCAATTTTCACATGGCTTGGAATCCTCTTGGATACATCCTAGAGACCAGAACAAATTCCATGGCACCGTCCCGCCCACAGGGCTGGTGAGTGAGAGAGTGCCACTGCCGTCTTTGGGTGTGTGCGCGTGCGCAGGCATGCATTTATGTGCTGGAGAGACTAAGGCATAGAGAAAGGCCCAGGAGAGGGGGAAGTGAGTCTCTGGCTGCTCCAGTCCTCCTCCTTTCCAGGCACAAAGAGGTTGAGCTTGTTATTCATGTCGGTCCCCATCCTCTCACTTCAGTTTTCTACTAAGAAATGTGTGTGTGCACATGTGGGTGTGTGGGGAGACAGTCATTTGTTAAGTCCCTGTGCATTTCTAAATTGCAATCATTTAGGCCTGCAGTTTCAATAGAAATAATCTGTAAATGACATTTAAAAGCAAATTTACTAAAATTAGATCAGCAACTTTACGCTGCTCAGAATCTTGTCATGTTAAAAAAAAAACTGCCCGCTGGGTGCAGGCAAAATTCTGTCATACAGCCACTGAAACGGAAGTCCTTATCTGTATGAAGAAAAGTCATAGATTGTTTCTATTATTTCTGCATTTTAAGGTAGCAAAATATTAAGCCATTAGATTATTAAATCTGTAACATTCCACAAGGGTTTTAGGACTACCCTGTGTGACTCAATTCATTTTCTAGCTTTCTGGTATGATGTACTGTGTTTGGGTTAGACTGTTTCCTTTCCACCTCAGGCACTGGCCCCCACAGTCAGGTAGGTAAAAGTACTGTTTTTATATTAAGGACTTTACCTGTTGGGGAGTTTCCTCCAGGTTGGAATCCTGGAGAGCATGCCGCTGGCCTGGAGCAATGTGACCTTCCCAACCAGGGGAGAGAAAAGAGGTGTCTCATCCTGAGGCCAAGGGACCAGCCAGATGTAGGACAGCAGGACCTTCTGAGGGCCCAGAGGGAAAGCTCTGAGTGGACCCTAGGAAGGGATATGGGAGTCCCATTTGAGATGGCCTGTGTCCTTCCAATACCAGGTATCCCCAAGAGAGCCCAAGGCTTGGGCCCGCCCTGAGGAACAAGGATGTGTACTGACTGGAGGAGCTGACAATGAGGTGTGGTGAAGTCACCAGACAGCTCCTAGAACCCGGGTTTTGTTTTGTACAAATACACACATGGAAAGTAAACAGTTCTTGGTGAGCCCAAAGGGGCCCATCCTTAAATCAAACAAGAAGCCAAATATCCACACACACTTCTCCAAGGTAATGTGTTTGCCCCTCCAACAGCATCCTTGCCTAGAGAGGAAAGCGGGCAGTGGAAGGACACAGCTCAAATGAAGACATTGTGAACGTGTTTCCACGTCTCTCTACATTCATATCATCATCATCATCATCATCATCATCATCATCATCATCATCATCATCATCCAGTGTTCTCGTCTACAGAGTGAGCACAACATTCTGCCGGCGCGGCAATGTGGGCCAGGCCGCCCCCTAAGCCCCTTCCTCGGCACCACAGTGGGAGGGAGAAGGTGACCGACCATATGGTCAGAAAGACATCGCACTATTCCATCCCCTCCACCGCCATCCAAGAGGCATCCTGACTCTTCCAAAATCCAATGTAAAAGACAAGGTCAGTAAAATCCATCTCTATGCCACCTGAAGCTATTAGCCATCACGCATGATCATGGCACTTCTAAAAATTTCATTTATCTGAAACCGTCTTTAAAAAAAAAAAAAATCCAGCAACTGAAGTCATCTGACAGTACACTTCATCTCAAATATTTAAAAGATTTTTGTCTAAGTAAAATGGCCTCCACAGAGCCCAATGATTTTCTTAAAAAAGGGTTTCTTTTTAACTTAAAAAAAACTGATAAAAGTGGAAGATGTAAAACGTGGGAAGAGGACCAAGAGGTTGCTCGATTTGCATTTCAAATTGTGAGGGGACGTGGAGGACACTGCCAAGGAGAGGGAACCCTGACTCCTGAGGCCTCTCTGCTATCACAGCTTGGCCCTCCCCAGACTCTGGCTGCACCACCAGGAACACAGGACAAAAGTAAGTACAAGAGGCCAAATGCGAGGCTTCTTTCTCGCGGCCGTGGCTGGCGGGGCGGTCACGTGTGCAAATGCAGCAGGCCACTCCCCGCCGACATAAGGTGCGCGGCTGTGGACACGTTGCGGGCTCCGGCAGAACGCTCAGTGCCCGCGGCGCCCATCACTTCTCCACCTTCTTGGCTTTCTTCAGGATGTCGCATTTCTTCCTGTTGGGGCGGCGGCACCGTTCGTCGATGCTGGGGATACATTCATAGTGCCACACCTCCTCCATCTTCTCCACCGGGTACACGGCCTCCACGTAGTGGCGGATGAGCCTCAGCCGCGTGGGGTCCAGCTGCTTCTTGTTGCACGCCCCGGAGTGGTTGTACTGCAGCCGTAGGTTCTCGGCCGTGAAGAGTTCGGGGAAGAGCCTGACGAGCAGCCGGGCGGCGAAGTTGCCCACAGAGAGGCTCTGCTGCACGATCTCGCGAACCTCCTTGTCTGACAGCAGGTATGGCGAAGGCACCGGGAAGTCGGGCGAGGGCACCACCAGCTCATCCAGGGGGATCTTGCAGAAGTCCTTGCTGCTCCTTTCGGGGGGCAGCGGGGGCCCCTCAAATTCCTCCCGGAACCGCTCGGGGTTGATTGCATAGCTGGCCAGGTCCCTGCACTCCGGGCCCGGCACATGGACTTTGCGCTGCTGCTGGTAGGAGCGCCTCTGCTCTGTGTCCCGGCGCCGGCAGCGCTCGTCCAGTTTGCCCACGAACTCCAGTGTCCAGACGCGGTCATTCTTGGCCCGCGGGTAGAGCAGCTGCACGTAGTGGCGGATGAGCTTGATGCGGGACGGGTCCAGCTGCTTCTTGCCCAGGGAGCCGCTGCAGTTGTACTGCTTGCGCAGGTTCTCGTGGGTGAAGAGCTCGGGGAACAGGTGCACGAGCAGGCGTGAGGCAAAGTTGCCAATGGACAGGCTGCTTTCGTAGATGCTGCGCAGCTGCTCCTTGCTGAGCAGGCAGTCGGCGCCAGGCACCTCGAAGTCGGGCTGCGGGATCTCCAGCTTGTCGAAGTCGATGGGCACCAGCCAGATCTTCTTGGACCGCCGGCCGGGCCGCTCGCCCTCGAAGCTGTCTTCCACCTTGACCACGGAGATGTCATCGGGAAGGCTGGAAGAGTCATAGCAGTCGTCCCGCGGGGGCTCGCCCTCGCTGCCCGCGTCCAGCCCCAGGCCCTCCAGCTCGTCGTTGATGCGCTGGGCGCACTGCTGCAGCCAGGCCTCCTCCTCCTGCATGTCGGGGAAGTAGATCTCCGTGTAGTTGCGGATGATCTGCAGCCTCTGTGCGTCCAGCTCCTGCTTGCCTCCGTCCCCGTAGCAGCTGTACTGCTCGCCCAGCTTTCGGTGGTCGAAGAGCTCGGGGAAGAGCCGGTGCAGAAGGAAGACGGCGAACTCCCCCGGCGACGAGGCTTCGTCCAGGAACTCAGTTAGGTCCTGCGTGTCCACCACGTGGTCCGAGGCGATGGTACTGCTCCGGTCCAGGGACAGGGCCTCCTCCTGGTCTTTGTTGTCCAGGAAGTGGCTGTTGTCCACTTGCTCAGCCTCGAAGAAGCCGGCGACCTGGCCGCTGGGCTGGCTGTCCTCCATTTCCCGTTGGGCCCAGAAGCGGCTGAAGAAGTCGTTCAGCTGGGGCAGGCACTCAGCCTGCCACACGGCCGTGTCCTTCACCGATGGGTAGTAGACCTCCACGTAGTTGCGGATGAGCTGCAGGTGCAGCGACTCCAGCTTCCGCTTGGCCGCAAAGCCGCAGGCGCTGCAGCCCCGGGAGAAGTCCACGTCGCTGAAGAGCTCGGGGAAGAGCTGCACCAGCAGGCGGCAGGCCAGGTCGCCGCCCGACAGGCTCTGGTCCACGATCTGCTTGAGCTCGGCGGCCGTGAGCTGGTACTCGGGGGGCGGCTGGAACTTGGCTACCATCTCGGTGGGGCTCACCTGCTTCTTGATGCGGCTCACCTCCAGGGAGAGCAGGTCCACCTTGCTGTGCAGCTGCGACATGTTGGAGGAGAGCGTGTTGAGCATGTAGAACATCTTCTGGATGAGAAAGTAGATGTTGGGGTCGCTGTCGGTGGCCGCCGCGGCGCCGCCGCCGTCCCGCTTCTGCGGCTCGTTCAGGAGCCGCAGCGGTGAGGGGCTGTTCCTGGGGTTCGCCTTCTCGAAGAGCTCGAACATGTTAAGCGCGTCTCCGGTGGGAGGGTTCTTTTTCTCCATGATCTTGTGCGAGATGCCGTACAGAGGCTTCTTGTAGGAGGGCGTGGTCACGTCGTTGCTGGGCTCCTCCTCGCCCGGCCACACGGAGCCCGAGCTCTTGCCCCTGCCCGCCTGCTCCCCGTTGCCCTGGCAGGGCGAGCTGTTCTCCCGGTTCCGCATGCCTGCTAGGAGCGCCTGGAAGACAAGAAGTGCGTTAGCTGAGGGCTCTGGTTTACTACCCTAGACACAAAAGAGGGGGCCAAGGTCGATCGCAGGAGCCTGTGAGAAAGTGTTTCCCTTGCCCGGGAATCACTCTGCCGGTACACAACACACCACTAACACAAACCTGCATCCCAGCGCCAAACTTGCTCGCTCGCCCTACTTCCTGAGAGGCTCAGGCTGGACCTCAAAAGCTTCTAATTCCTGTAGGACACAAGCCCTGAATTTCCTGTCTACAAGGCCTGGCAGGAGAGCAAACACATAATCTGGCAAGGCCGGGCAAGAGTCCTCCAGGGATGGGAGAGAGACCCCGGGCACAGGAAGCGCTCCTGTGGCAGTTCTGCCTCGGGCAGGCCACCACCTCACTGCCCTTACTGCTCTCAGACAGGGAGGATTCCTGCCAACGGCAGCTCCAGAAAGCAGCAGTGTGTTGTCCAGTCTGCAGCCTCTAGGAGAGTAGGTGTCTCCACTCTGGACAGCTCCCAAGATACATGGTGTTGAGCACGGAAGAACTGGGGTCCAGCGATCCCCAACCTTTTTGGCACCAGGGACCGGTTTCATGGAAGGCAATTTTCCCACGGACAGCGTTGGGCTGGGGGATGGCTCAGGCGGTGATGTGAGTGATGGGGAGCCATGGGGAGCGGCAGGTGAAGCTCCGCTTGCTTACCCGCTGCTTACCTCCTGCTCTGCGGCCTGGTTACTAACAGGCAATCCGTGGCCCAGGGGTTGGGGACCCCTGGTCTAGAGAGTGGCAGTCTGTTGTCAACTCTACCACTGCCTGGAGTCACATCTAATCTCAGACTGGAAAAGGCCTAGAACTCGCCCAAGCTCGGGCAACTGTGGATGCTGTGAGGTGATGAGGCCTCCCAGCTTTCTAAGTCTCGGTCTCCTAGCCCTTCTTAGTCCAGCAGCCCTTCTCAACCTGAATTGCAGAAGAGCATTAAGCCCCATGTCCTAAAGCACCCACTGCATGTACTGAATTAACACCTTTCCTATGCATCTAGAAAGGTACTTTCTATGTACTCTCCAGCCTTGCTCAATGGAGGACAGTGAGAGAATTAAGCCCTACCAAAAATGATTTCAGGGATTATCTCCTCAACTCTCCCAAGGCTGGCGCACTCTGCAGGTCCACTCCTGATGGACTCCCAGGGCAAGTTCAAGGTAGCCTTTTTATTTAAAAAAAAAAAAAAAAAATTATTTATTTTTGGCTGCATTGGGTCTTCATTGCTCTGCGCGGGCTTTTCTCTAGTTGCAGTGAGTGGGGGCTACTCTTTGTTGCAGTGCTCGGGCTTCTCATTGCGGTGGCTTCTCTTGTTGTGGAGCACAGGCTCTGGGCGCGTAGTAGTTGTGGCACGTGGGCTCAGTAGTTGTGGCCCATGGACTTAGTTGCTCCACGGCATGTGGGATCTCCCCAGACCAGGGATCGAACCCGTGTCCCCTGCATTGGCAGGCGGATTCTTAACCACTGTACCATGAGGGAAGTCCTGAAGATACCCTTAAAGGCTCCAAAGCTTGAGCCCAAGCTTCATACCAGAAGGCAACTGCCCAGACCATTTGGGATCCCAGAGTCCTCAGCTTTCTTTAGTGGTTTTCCCTACTGCCAGGCCCTGGATGGTTTAAGAGGCTTATTTACATATATGTGGACAAGTGATTTTCAACACAGGTTCAAAGGCAATTCAGTAGACAAAGGAGAATCTTTTCAACAAATGATGCTAGAAAAATTGGATATACATATGCAAAAAAAAAAAAAAAGCAAAAACGTTTCATCCTACATATATCATATAAAAAATTAACTAAAAATGGGTCATGGATGTAAAACTAAACACGAACTTAAAATTCTAACACTTCTAGAAGAAAGCATAAGCGCAATCCCTTATGACCTTGTTTTAGGCAAATATTTCTCAGATACAATACCACAAGCATGATCCATAAGAGAACAAACTGATAAACTGGACTTCATCAAAACTTAAAACTTCTTTAAAAGATGAAAAACAAGCCCAGACTGGGAGAAAACACAGGCAAATCATTTATCTGATAAAGGACTTGAATCCAGATTACATAAAGTATACTCAAACTCAATAATGACATACAACCCAATTAATGGCTTCAACTGTCACTTTGGAGAAGCCATATAAATGGCAAAAAAGCACATAAAAAGATGCTTAGTTGGACTTCCATGGTGGTCCAGTGATTAAGACTCCACACTTCTACTGCAGGGGGCACGGGTTCGATCCCTGTTTGGGGAACTAAGATCCCACATGTTCCACAGTGCGGCCAAAAAATAAATTAATTAAAAAAAAAAAAGATGCTTAGTAATCTGCACATTAAAACCACACTGAGATACCACATCACCCCCACTAGGATGGGTGTAATCAAAAAGACAGACAGTACTGAATGACGGAGATGATGTGAGGGAATTGGAGCTCTCACATGCTGCTGGGGTGGATATAAAATGGTATAACCACTTTAGAAAACAACTGGTATTTTTTTAAGAAGTTAAATATATATGGGACCATATGATCCAGGTATTCCATTCCTAGGTATCCATTTACCAAGCAAAATGAAAGCACATGATCATACAAAGACTTACATGCAGATGTTCATGGCAGCCCTGTTTGTAAATAGCCCCAAAATGGAAACAACCCAAGTTTTAAACAAGTATATAGATATACTGTTTTATACAGCAGAATGCTACTCAGCAATAGAGCTGATAAACATGATACTCATGATGAACCTCAAAATAATTAAGCTAAGGGAAAGAAGCCAGTCAAACGAAAGAGGCCTGTAGGATTCCATTCATATAAAATTCTAGAAAATGCCAACTCATCTTTAGTGACAGAAAGCAGATTAGTCGTTACCTGGGGATGGGGGGAGGATGCAAAAGGGCACAAGGAGACGTTCATGGTAGTGGGTGATGGACATGTTTCTCATCTTGATCGTGGCATAGTTTCATTGGTATACACATCAAAACTTATCAAATGGTATGCTTTAAATATGTGTCATTTATATATTTCAGTCATAAATTTGTTTTTGACAAATGTTGAATTTGACCCCAAAACATACTGGAATATATTTTTGAGGGTCTGATTAAGCAGAAGAACTAATTGGTGAGCACCTGTGGGTGTCAGGGGAGTGGGCAGGGTTGAAGCACAAAGCATGTGCTTCCACAGACATGCACATGCCTCAAGCAACTAGAAAACGGACAAGGACAAAGTGCATCCTTAGGATGCTCCCCCACCTGGGGAAGAATATGGTTGGCATAACCTGGCCCAGCCCAGCGCTTCTGAAAGTCTAATATCCATATGAACAGCCTGGGGTCTAGTTAGAATACAGATTCTGATTCAAGGCTTTGCATCTCTAACGAGCCGTTGGACCTCTCTAGGTGGCCAGGGCCAGGTGGTCTGCCCTCAGTTTATCTCATCCAGGCAGATTCAGTGTCATTTGTAAGCATTCAGATAACTAATGCCAGCACAACACAGTACATGAGGTGCTTTTCTCTTCTAGCCTAAAAAAATGTAGGGAAGAGACACTCTCAGGGGGGCTGCCGTTACAACGGCAGGTGAGCGATACGAAGGCATGAGGTGGACAGAGACAGTGAGGCCAAGTAAGCATGTGAAACTCTGACCGTTCTGAACCTCCCACATGTTATCGTTTATTTAAATGGATGAATTACTTCCTGGACCCTCTCTTTTAAAAAATGGAATCATCAGACTCATATTAGACAAAGGTTAATTTTTCTCTTGCATCTCTGTTGACAACGACCATGCAGAAGAACAGCTACTTTACTCTCTCAGGACCCTGAAAATAAAGGAATTCTTTCAAGTGTTTCAATTATCCCACTGAGGTAGGCAATACTTTCTTCAGGGTTTGTTTGTCTAAACTGATGATGGGGGCTTCCCTGGTGGTGCAGTGGTTAAAGAACCTGCCTGCCAACGCAGGGGAAAACGGGTTCGAGCCCTGGTCTGGGAAGATCCCACATGGTGCAGAGCAACTAAGCCCGTGAGCCACAACTACCGAGCCTGCGCTCTAGAGCCCCCCAGCCACAACTACTGAAGCCCGCGTGCCACAACTACTGAAGCCTGTGCACCTAGAGCCCGAGTTCCGCAACAAGAGAAGCCACCGCAATGAGAAGCCCGCGCACAGCAATCAAGAGTAGCCTGTGGGGCTTCCCTGGTGTCGCAGTGGTTGGGGGTCCGCCTGCCGATGCAGGGGACGCGGGTTCGTGCCCCGGTCCGGGAAGATCCCACATGCCGCGGAGCGGCTGGGCCCGTGAGCCATGGCCGCTGAGCCTGCGCGTCCGGAGCCTGTGCTCCGCAACGGGAGAGGCCACAACAGTGAGAGGCCCGCGTACCGCAAAATAAATAAAATAAATAAGTAAAAATAAATAAAACATTAACGATGACCCTTTAACAAAACAAAAAAAAAAGAGTAGCCCGCGCTAGCCGCAACTAGAGAAAGCCCGCGAGCAGCAACGAAGACCCAATGCAGCCAAAAATAAATAAATAAAATAAATAAATTTATAAACTGATGATGGGTCAGAGGCCCCTGGCCCTCCTACCCCACCCCCCAACCCCGCCAAAAAACTTCCCAAGAGTAGAGGACCAGGGGCCTGCTGGGCTGGGGCGAGCCTGCCACCTGCCCCTCTCTCCCTCATGGGGTCTCCTCCCTGAGCTATCCCCAACCTCGTCACACTGCACAATGGTTACATGATGGGGCCAGGTCCTTCCTGAGTCCATCCCTAGTGTCCTGCAAAGTGCCTGGGACAGAGAAGAGCTCACTGAATGTTTGTTAAGCAGGGTAAAGTGTCTACCACCCTCAAATATATGCTTAAGAAAAAGAACCTGTTCAGAGAGGCCACTAGCTTAATGCATAACATGAGTGTTGGTAGGTAGGTATAAAGGAGTGGATAGGTCCTCTGCATGACCTTTCATGCTTCAGCTTCCTGTGTGTAACTCGGGGATATATCATGGTACCTGTCTCTGGGTACCAGGGTAGCTATGATGACCTAATGAGATAATGTATATGAAGCACTGAGCCTGTGTCTGAATCAGTAAGTGCTTAATAAATATTTACTGTTTTAGTATGATTATTATTAAACAACGCTCTCCCCAAGCTGCAGCAGTGACAATACTATGGGCCTTTTATTGAACTAGTTGTAAAGATCACTCTCAACCAGTAAATAAGAGAAGAACTTGCCTACAGTGCAGCAGGGTAAGTCACTCACGGAAGGCATTCTTAGAGGTCTGTTTGCTCTAAAGACTGGGGCTGGGAGGAGTACAGGAAGGACAGCTGAGCTCAAGGTGGGGTTTCAAGCTCTTTTCAGTTCTGTAGTTCTGCTACCTGGCAGAAAGCAGAGGATAATTTTTTTTTTTTTTTTGCTGTACACGGGCCTCTCACTGTTGTGGCCTCTCCCGTTGTGGAGCACAGGCTCCGGACACACGGGCCCAGTGGCCATAGCTCACGGGCCCAGCCGCTCCGCGGCATGTGGGATCCTCCCGGACCGGGTCACGAACCCGCGTCCCCTGCATCGGCAGGCGGACTCTCAACCACTGCGCCACCAGGGAAGCCCCACAGAGGATACTTTTAAAAAGGAAGGAAGAGGGACTTCCCTGGTGGTCCAGTGGTTAAGAATCTGCCTTCCCCAAGCACCACACGAAAAGCTGCTCAGCATCACTAATCATTAGAGAAATGCAAATCAAAGCTACAATGAGGTATCACCTCACACCAGTCAGAATGGGCATCATCAAAAAACCTACAAACAACAAATGCTGGAGAGGGTGTGGAGGAAAGGGAACCCTCTTGCACTGTTGGTGGGAATGTAAATTGATACAGCCACTATGGAGAACAGTATGGAGGTTCCTTAAAAAACTAAAAACAGAATTACCATATGACCCAGCAATCCCACAACTGGGCATATACCCTGAGAAAACCATAATTCAAAAAGACACATGCACCCCAATGTTCACTGCAGCACTATTTACAATAGCCAGGTCATGGAAGCAACCTAAATGCCCATCGACAGACAAACAGATAAAGATGTGGCACAGATATGCAATGGAATACTACTCAGCCGTAAAAAGGAATGAAATTGGGTAAGAGAAAGAGAAAAACAAATATCGTATATTAACGCGTATATGTGGAACCTAGAAAAATGGTACAGATGAACTGGTTTGCAAGGCAGAAGTAGAGACACAGATGTAGAGAACAAACGTATGGACACCAAGGGGGGAAAGTGGCTGGGGGTGGTGGTGGTGGTGGGATGAATTGGGATATTGGGATTGACATATATATACTAATATGTATTAAATGGATAACTAATAAGAACCTGCTGTATAAAAAATAAATAAAATAAAATTCAAAACTTCAAAAAAAAAATTTATAAAACAAAAAACCAAATCCGCCTTCCAATCCAGGGGATGCGGGTTCGATCCCTGGTTGGGGAATTAAGATCCCGCACGCCGCAGGGCAACTGAGCCCTCGTGCCACAACTGGAGAGCCTGCGCACCAAAACAAAGATCCTGAGTGCTGCAACTAAGACCTGACGCAGCCAAAAATAAATAAATAAAATAAATAAATATTAAAAAAAAGAAAACTTAAAAAAAATTAAAATAAATAAAAAGGAAGAAAGAAAGGAAAGAAAGAAAACCACATACACATACATCAGAAACTTGGAGAAAGAAAGGGATGGAGATGGTTGAAAATCTTTACTCCTGACACAGTGTGTTTAGAAATGTGGGTTGTCACGTGACCCATTACTAAATGATGACATTGATTTGATGGGTCAAGACCAGCATAAAAGAGGGAGGGGAGAATTCCTTGGAAGTCCAGTGGTTAGGGCTCCATGCTTCTACTGCAGGGGCCACGGGTTCAATCCCTGCTTGGGGAACTAAGATCCTGCATGCCGCGCAGTGTGGCCAAAAAAACAAAAACAAAGGAAGAAAGAGGGAGGGAAGGAGGAAGTATGAAAGAGAGACAGGAAAGAAAGAAAAAAAGAAAACAGAATAGAAAATATCAGAGGGCATTGCACACAGTAAGTAAATTCAGGAAGTTTTGTTCTATTGCTCTGTGTCTTTGTATTTACATACAAATCCATATATGTGGACCAGATGGCTCTATAAGGTGAATTTATAACTGCGGTCACTGTTGAAAAGCACTGCCCTAACAAATTCAAATTGTCTTACTTGCTAATTCCTATAGACTGTAAATTAGATTTTTAGCACCATTAAATTTTTTCTTTTTTTTTACTTTTATTTACATTTATTTTTTGCAGCACTTATTCCCAGGCCATAAGTTTTTGTTTCTTCAGTTTATTCTGGGATATCTTTTTCTTCTGGTCAACCTCCTCTTCTGGTTTAGGAACAATCTGTTCTTTTTCAGTAAGGATCATCTCAATGTGGCAGGGAGAGCTCATGTATGGGTTGATCCCACCATGAACTCTGTAAGTCCTGCGCCACATCTTGGGGGCTTTGTTCACCTGGATGTGCTCAATGACCAGAGAATGTACATCTAAGCCCTTAAGTTCAGCATTACTCTCTGCATTTTTGAGCATGTGCAGTGAAAATTCAGCACTCTTTTTGGGCCACCGACCCTGCATCCAGCCCCACTGTTTGGCCTGGGCACACCTACCAACTCCACCACTGTAACAAGGGAATGGCACACATTGCTCCTTTAAAGTGACATCCTTCAGATACTTGGTGGCTTTCGGATATGCGTACCCTTAGTGGCCTGGGCAGTTTCACGAGTGTTCTTAAAGTGAACACGAAGATTTGAACCTCTTGATTTGCATGATTTTGTGGGGTTTTCTGGGTCAAGTGAATAGTGAACCATTTTTAGAGGTCACCTCAAGCCGCTTACCGGAAAAGGGAAAAGCATTCACCATTAAATTTTATTACACCAAAATAATTTTGGAGGTCCCATGGATCATAAGATTTCCGTGAGGTTTTACCAATATAGAGTAATTTGAGTGTGTAATGACAATCATTTAAAAAAAAAAAACCATTACATTACAACTGATTTTGGAAAGGGGCAAAGCAAAGGCTTTGTAACAAGCAGTTCCACTAATACATTTAAATAAGATTCCATGCAGAGAAAGGTCACCAGAAACTCACATGCCATGCAATAAGAGTACACGTTCTAGGGGGGAGGATCTGCCCTTATTAACACTCAGAGTAGAAAATAAGCACAGGGACAAGTTTCTGGGTGAACTATCTGAACAAAGCAAACAGAAGTCATTTGACTCCAGCACATTCCTACGGTGAGTGAAGAGCAGTGTATCAGAACTGGAGACCCCCCATAACTCTCAATAGTCAGCCTCATGAATAAAAACATTTCAGTTTCTACCAAGCATGTTAGAAACACTGCCATCAATACAAACATTTCTGGCTAAGTTGCTTGAATAAAAAATTAAGTTAGAGTCCCAGCAGAGGGCAACATTCCTCACTCCCAGAGACCTTGGATACACAATTCAACACAAAGCATGACACAAGCACCAAAGAGAAGGTTCTTAGATATCCCCACACTGGTGTCCTGTCAACTCAGTGCTCCAATTAATTCCACAAATGCTGCCAAGGCACGATGGGCTGGCTGCATTTGCTGCTGCTGCTAAAATCTCTGCTCAGCTGTCTAGGGGTATCAAGAAATCTTTAAATCTGTGCTACTTGGCACTGGTGTCTGGCTGACACCGTTCCCAATTCTCCGAGGCTCATCTTCCAACCATATGTGAATTCTGCTGCACAGCTCAGGCTCTGCAGTGCCAGCATCTCTCCTGGATCCGATCCGTGCATTTCATTCTATCACTAGCACCCTTAGACTCAAGCAGGAAT
>NW_006772017.1:153930-160405 GCF_000442215.2 Lipotes vexillifer
TGGCTGGAGAGTCTGACTGATCAAAAACAGGTTGATGAAAGGTTACGGATGTGTCCATGCCCAGTGACATCTTGGGGACTGGGTCACCATGGAGATGCTCCAAGTCCTGAGTCTTCCTCAAGACTCCAAATCCAAGAGCAGTCACTGAATTCAGTTCAACGAATGATGAGTGGCTAAATGGTGCCCAGTCAGCTAAGTGGAACACCAAGAAAGCAGCATGCCTTCAGAGGAGTAGGGAGTTGAGAATTAATGTGGCATCAAGGGCAGACCATGAAAAAGGGCTCCTAGGGGGCTGGCATCACCACCCACCTCCAAATAATCGAGACGGGGTGATGCTTTTCATTTTTAACAGAATGTTCATCTGCATCATCATCATCATTAAATGACCACATGTAGTTAGCAATAAGGAATGGAAGAGCTTTCTACCACACAGAGTCAGTAAACAAACATTACTGAGTGCCCAGCATCTGTCAGGCACGGTGCAAGGCCCTGGAGACACAGGGAACAAGCCTGTCTCTGCCCTCATGGCTTTCATCCTTTGGGTTATCCTTTATACTGCTGACACTGTGTGGTGAGGATGGAGAATGTGTTATCATGCCTGAAAAAATAAGAATCTGGGGAGATAAAGCAACTTATAGGAAGGGAGAAGAGAAAGACCACAGGGAGGGCAGACTATCAGGGCAGGGCATCCTCAGAGGCTCCTCACAGCATACCCCACAGTGCTCAGGGCCACCAGTGCTTTAAGTGCACAGTTCCAAATCAAGCAGGCTTGGTAGTGCTAGCTTCTCTGAGCCTCATTAAAATGGGAATGGCCACAGTACCTATCTGCTAGGGCTGCTGTGGAAACGACTACGAATCTCCAGCTGGGACCAAACTGAATGACACCTAGGAGGTGTTCAGTACATTTGCACTGAGCGAATGAGATGGCAGTTCCACTCTCCAATTGAAAACCAAACTGCAATGACACTTTAGGATTAAAAACAAACATAGAAACAAAGAACCCCAGGAGAACAAGGCTAACTTCTGCCTGGCCCAGGGCTCTTGAATATCACCCCCAGTTCCATGAACAAAAAGATGATTAGCAACAAAAACGCTGGCTACTCACCTCCCACATCTGCTGTATTTGGCTATCATGCCTCTCCCAGCGGAGGCGCCAAATATGTCTTTATGCAGCCTTTTGTCAGATTTTTTGAGGGAGGTTTTATTTTTCTTCTAAGCATTGTACTAAATGTCACTCATAAACAGGCCATCAGCACCGATGGGAGCTGGAATGTGACAGACCTTTAGCATCAGGGCTACCACTCAAATCCTCCCCCCTCGCCCTCATCCCCCTTCCTTGGGGTCAAAGGAGAAGGTGGAAGGTGCTCAGCATCAAGAGCACTGAGGCCGGGGGCATCCAGGAGGGCATCAGGTGGCCTCTCTTGGCAATTCCATGCCATTTTCCTTCTGATAAACATGGAGGGAGGCAGCTGAATACTGACCGTAAGGGGTGGTAGTTGGAGATGGGGGTTGGGGAGCAGTAAATAAACATTTTTGAAGGCTGATGTAGGGCAGGCCCCGTGCTGGGCTCCTTCCAGGGGTTGCCGCAATCCACACAAGGAACCAATGAGGAAGCAGTGTCACCCCTCATCACTGTGGAGGGACCTGAGTTTGGGAGGTCACAGAATTGGCCAAAGGCTCCATGGTGAACTCCCCCTTATCCGACTCCAGTCTCCATTCATTCTGGAACTGACCATTCCTACGGGCTGGATCAGAGAAGGCGGGGCTCACCTCCTGGATACAGAGCGGGGAGCTGAGAGCTGAGTGTTCCCAGTCACTCCTGCCACCTCACACCAGGAACAAGGCTGCCCCACTGGCATCCTGGCACTTGACTTTAACTTATATGTCTGAGCTGGCTCTTCTCTCTGGGGGAGATATTCTCTCATCACTGTTATACGGATTAAATGAAACAAGACAAGGAGTGGGGTTATTTGTCAGGTAGGGAGTCAACAGCTGTTAACGTACATCCTTTCCACTTTTTTGGATTATTGCTTGTTTCAGCCTCCGTTCCTCCATCTTACCCTGTGATGACAGTGCTTAAGATTGTCGTATATACTCCCTGCTTCCACTCTCCCACTTCCTCCTTCCCCACCACACATGTAAGACAGATCAGAGAAAACCCAGGCAGAGAAGGATAAAGGGCTATCCACTCTAAATTAGGACTAGTACCATTTTGAAAAATCAACACATGCTATAATTTCATAAAACCAATGGATTGTTCTAAAGCCCCCAGGGTTCTGAGGCTACTGATTTACTGACATATCAGCTTATACAAACTTTTAAAAGGAAGCACTGCTTTGACTTCACACGACACCATTCTACAAGGAGCTCAAGAATTTCAAAAGGTTTACACTTACATATACATATACTTTTTACAGAAGAGGAAGGGGAGCAGGGCTATCAACCTCACGTTATCTACACTAAGGGAAATGAACAAAGCTAACAGCGCTCCCAAAATAAAACCCAGGACTTAAAGTGTCTTTTCTACTCCAAAATCTAATGGGTTACAGCTGCCTGCTGTATCCAATCCATTGAAAAGTAAACATAGGGGACTTCCCTGGTGGTGCAGTGGCTGGGAGCCCGCCTGCCAATGCAGGGAACACAGGTGGGATCCTGGTCCGGGAGGATCCCATGTGCCGCGGAGCGGCTGAGCCCGTGCGCCACAACTACTGAAGCCCATGCTCTGCAGCAGGGGAGGCCACCGCAATGAGAGGCCTGCACACCGTGATGAGGGGTGGACCCCGCTCACCACAACTGGAGAGGGCCTACGTGCAGCAACGAAGACCCAACACAGCCAAAAAGAAATAAATTAAATAAATTAAAAAAAAAAAAAAAAGAAGGATATATTTGCTGACCTCGGTCTTAGAACATTGTCCTTAGTAGTTAGTGGTGCCATTCTGGAAAAGTTAACATAATCAGAAGAGTTCAGACAAATTGTGCGTGGATAGTCTAAGAAAGATTAGGTCATGTCACTTCCTATGAGGAAATATACCAAAAGTAGGGCTCCCCTGGTGGCACAGTGGTTGAGAGTCCACCTGCCGTTGCAGGGGACACGGGTTCGTGCCCCGGTCCGGGAGGATCCCACATGCCGCGGAGCGGCTGGGCCCGTGAGCCATGGCCGCTGAGCCTGCGCGTCTGGAGCCTGTGCTCCGCAACGGGAGAGGCCACAACAGTGAGAGGCCCACGTACCAAAAAAATAAAACTTAAAAATAAATAAACATAGATGACCAATTAGAATATGTAAATTGGACAAGTCATATTAGAAATAATTCAAATATATATTGGTTCCCTTTTCTCCAAACATGTCAGAATTCCTGCATGCTGCTGAAGCTCCGCCAGACAAAGCTTATCTAGATCTAGAAGAGCATCTGCAACCTTCAAATCATTTCTGTGATGCTCAGGGAAATCCTTCCACTGTGAACCTCAACGGACCTTTCCCCAATGCGGGACCTTTCCTGACTTGCTTCATACACTGAAGGATTCAACTAAAATACAAATCATAAGAACCTTCTCCTTCCCCTTCTATCCCCAGAAGACGAAGATGATCCCTTCTCTACAATGCCAATAAAATGTGTTGGATGAAAGGATGAAGAGTGACACCACTTGTGCAATGAGGCAATGGGGCCAACCTGGGCTGTCCGCAAAGGCCACAAACCAGCCTACACGTGATCAGAATTCCCTCTTGATGCAAGAGCTGGCTGTTCCTTGCTGTGGTGAATTGTTTATAAAAATGGCCATCATAGTTCCCCTGTCCTTGTGTGGAAATCTCTTTGCAACGTGACTTTGTTGCTCCCACCATCAGGAGGTGGTGTCTATTTTTCCACCCCTTGATCTAGATTTGGCCACATGACTGGCTTTGACTGGTGGCCCATGAGCAAATGTGTCGCAAGCAGAGGCATCAAAAGTGTTTGCTCCCCAGAGTCTGCCCTCCTCGCTCCTCCCTGGAAATCTTTCAGGCATGAGAGTAAGCCTGGACTAGCCTCCTCCTCGTAGGGGGTGAGGAAGTACATAAAGGGAAGCTGGAGTCACCCCACCAGCCCAGGTGAGGCCTGGATACGGGAGTGAGGTCCTCCCTTACCATCTGGCCCCAGCCACATCAGGCCAAACCAGAGGAGGCACCAGCTGACTCACAGAACTGAATAAAACAGTGGTTACTTTAAGGCGGCTAAGTTTGGGGATGGTTTGTCACAGCAAAGGTGAACCAATACACTCAACTTCGTGCTCCTTTTCTTGAACTCAAGGTTTACTCGTAAACGTGAAAGAGTGTGCAGAATTGATCATAAGCAGAATTTAACGTGACACACAGAAGACGTTTCCTGGAGTTCCTTCAGGGACATACCATAGTGCTTCTCAAACTTCTCAACCCTTTCCGAATAACCTCGAGGAGCCTAACCCTTAGAATCACTCACAGAAGGGCACAAGGTTTATGGATATGGATACGGATGGTCCCTGTGCCACTATGTGTAATGACATAAAACTTCCTATATACCAATCGTTAGGGAAAAGGATAATAAATTATGGTTTAAAAATACAGCATTTTTTAAAAAGCAGATGGGTAAAGGTTTTTCAAACAAGCGATTGGACTAACCATCTTGTAGCTTCATTGGCCACAGCAGGCATGACACACAGAACGTTTCCTGGAGTTCCTTCAGGGACATACCATAGTGCTTCTCAAACTTCTCAACCCTTTCCGAATAACCTCGAGGAGCCTAACCCTTAGAATCACTCACAGAAGGGCACAAGGTTTATGGATATGGATACGGATGGTCCCTGTGCCACTATGTGTAATGACATAAAACTTCCTATATACCAATCGTTAGGGAAAAGGATAATAAATTATGGTTTAAAAATACAGCATTTTTTAAAAAGCAGATGGGTAAAGGTTTTTCAAACAAGCGATTGGACTAACCATCTTGTAGCTTCATTGGCCACAGCAGGCATCTCTCCAGTCAGGAATCTGAGTTTTCATCTACAATCAACTTACTGCACTGGAAACTGCCGTCCACACATGAAACTTTTCCTAGAGTCCCAAGGTATGCAGCAAGTGGCTGGTTTAGGCAGCCAGAGTCAAGGGTGGGGTATTTTTAATTAATCCTTCATAAAAAAATGATCATACAGGTATAAGAAAATTCAACTTTTTTCTGGGTATTATGGATTTTCTAAAATGTATTGCTGGAGTACTCATGATAGTCAAAAAGTGGAGACAACCCAAATGTCCATCAACTGATGAATGATAAACAAAATGTGATATATTCACACCATGAAATATTATTTGGCCATAAAAAGGAATGAAGAACTGATACATGCTTCAGCAAGGATGAACTTTAAAAACATTATGCTAAGTAAAAGAAGCCAGATACAAAAGGCCACATAGCCTATGATTCCATTTATATGAAATGTCCAGAATAGGCAAATCCATAGAGACAGAAAGCAGACCAGTGGTTGCCAAGAGCTACAGGAGCGGTGGATGGGGAGTGACTGCTTAACTGGGCACAAGATTTCTTTGCGGGGTGATGAAAATGTTCTAAAATTTATCATAGTAATGGTTGTACAACTTTCCGAATCTACTAAAAACCACTGATTTGAACAATTTAAACTGGTGAATTGTATAGTATGTGAATTATATCTCAATAGAGCTGTTTGGAAAAAAATTCCAAATAAATAAATAAATGAATGTATCCTTAATGTTCCATGATGTGGCATGCAGATCAGTCCTCATTATAATGTAATATTAACTTGCATATTGAAATCCTGGTGAACATCTTAATCTTATCACTTTACTAAATCTCTAAAACCTATCAATTCCCAATTTATTTAGATCTGGGGTAGCATCTAATAGAGGAGAACTAAAACAAACCAGTAACAACCCAGAGTCCCAGGCTGATACCCCATGGTGTACTGCCTAATGATGATGAACTCTGAAACGTGGGCTCTATTGAACAGACATGCAGAAGCTGAAATGCCTATCTGGGTCCCTCATAGAGCACGCACGCATCTGTGTGTGTGTGTGAGTGGTGAGTAGCTGCGTTAGAGAGCTTGGAAAAACGTTCTTCTAAGAGTTTAAGGTGTGATCTGCCCGTCTGTGGAGAGGCTCTGTGGACCAGGCATTCCGGGCCAGACACCTCATCTCCCAAACTCCCCTCTCTCCTCAGTCTTAACTGTTTTGTGTACCTGTCTTGTCTCCCATCTGGACTCCAGGCTACTAGAGGGGACCACTAGGTCCAGTTCCATTTTCTCTCTCTCAGAACTTAGCAAAGTTCAATATAATCAGCAGGTGATTAAGAAATAAAGCAGGGCTTCCCTGGTGGCGCAGTGGTTGGGGGTCCACCTGCCGATGCAGGGGACAAGGGTTCGTGCCCCGGTCCGGGAAGATCCCACATGCCGCGGAGCGGCTGGGCCCGTGAGCCATGGCCGCTGGGCCTGCACGTCCGGAGCC
>NW_006772017.1:160573-171397 GCF_000442215.2 Lipotes vexillifer
GGAGGCACGCGGCCCACAAAAAAAAAAAAAAAAAAAAAAAAAAAAAAAGAAAGCAAATTCATAAAATAGGTAGGTTAGGGGTCACAGGCATGTTATAAAATAATTGGTCTCTTTACAAAAAGATTCACTGAACAAGCTCCCCTAATAGATACAAAAGATGGATCTGATTTAGGAAAAGACCTGCTAAGCCTCACCTTCTCCAGGAATCTAGGTAAGGTGTGCGCTATGTGAAATGTGGTAGGCTTTCACTAACAGTTCTTGCTATCAACAAGTTCCTGCTTTCCCTGTGAGCCCTCACCTCGGGAATCAGCCGCCGCCTCTTCACGCTTGGGACGGAGTCTGGCGGGCCCTCGCCGCCCGGCTGCTTTCTCTTGCTGGAGTCCTGGAGGCCAGTGAAGACGCTGTCCAGAGCGTGCTTCTCGGAGGACCTGGAATTCACTGAGCAGTCCAGGGCAGCATCTTCGGCCTCTGCCTCCACTTTCACAGTGTTATTTTTTAGAACTGTGGCAGAGAAGAAATAGGGCTCAGCGGGGAGACCACCTGGCGGCGCTGGGATTAGCAGGGTCCCCTGAGCGGCAGGTTGTATGCGGCCGCCCTTTGATACTATCACTCAGATAACAATATCTGAGTAACAGATCACAATAAAACTGGCTTTCCAATCAAGCAATCTGTATCTCACCACACTAGCGCTATACAATGACACCATGTTCCAAGCACATTTTGTTCAAAACAGGTTTTAAAGTCTTTCCTCAGGGGAGGGAGAGGAGATGGAAGGAGAGAAACTACTCTTTTAAATGATGCTTTTAAAAGTGACTCTGGAAAGATACATAAAACACCACGAGTGTGAGTGGAGGAGGACAGGAGTCAGGCGTGAGAGGAGACTCTTCTCTTGATTTTTCATCCTGTATCTTTTAATATTTTTGAACCACGTAAACGTATCTAAAAAAAGTATTCAGTTAAAATATTTTTTAAAAAGAGGCTTTTCTTTTTTTACCTTCTACATCTTCACTGAATTCAGTTGCATTCATCTTCTATTCCACTAAATGAAAAGACAAAGACAAAGTCTTGATTTATTGTTCGTTTTGTAAAATTTTACCCCCCCATAAGAAATTCCCTTACCCTCCCAACCCTGGCTCCCGGTAATAGAAGGTTAAGCCGATGCGACTCTGCAACATCAAGGAAAACTTCCTCTTGTTTGCAGTTGCTCAGAAAGAGCCAGGCCTCCTGTATGCCTGCTGGGAGGGCTCCTCCAAGACTTTACGTGGGCAGAATGCATCTTAAAGCATCAACTGAGAACCACTTACAGAACGAAAGGAACATATTTGCGAAAATCAAGTCTTACAAAAGACCTCAGTTTGGATGATCTGTTAGTCCCTGCCTTAAACATTCTAGCCACAAAATGAAAAGGCTGACAAAGGTCCACAGGAGGCTGTGGACCCTGTGGACCCTGTGGACCCGGTGAACCCGAGCTAAGGTCTTAGGTGGTCCAAAAAGACCTGTGCTGTCCATGACGGTAGCCACTAGTCACACATGGCTCCTGAGCACTTGGAATGTGGCCAGTGCCAATGGAGACATGCTGTAAGTTTAAGATACATGCTGGATTTCAAAGACTCAGCATAGAAAAAAGAATGTGAAATATCTCATTAATAATATATTGATTACATGTTAAAATGATAATATTTCAGATCTATAGGGCAAAATAAAATATTAAAATTAATTTCACCTTTTTTTAATGTGGCTGCTAGAGAATTTAAAATTACATATGTGGCTTTTGCATTATATTTTTATTGGATGGTGCTGTCTTGCCCTTCCTTCAGAAGCAATGAAGAGAAAGAGGCACTGTGGGTTCTTAAAGCTTCTTAGCCACGCGATCTGGTCCAAACCACTCTTTTTATTGATGAGGGAACGTGGCAGGAGGCAGTGGCGGCACCCACCCTGTATGGGCTGCAGGGTCTGGGGCAGAGCCAGCCCCTGACTCTCGCTGCCCCAGCCGAAATTCAGTGGACACCATGGTTAAAAGCACCACTACGTCCTGGAGATTCCCCAGATTACATAACAGCATGTCCGTAACTAGGATAAAGTATAAATGAGGCAGTAACATGGCAGAAGAACACACATGACAGCCTCTAGCGTTGGCATTGAGGAGCTGTGGTTCCCACCGCTGGCGAGGCTTGCCCGCAAACCCTGAGTGCCCATTCCGGTTACGGGTCAGAGGGGGCAGGCTCTGGGATATCTTTATGGAATCTCTATAAGGAGGAGGGATGCCATCCACAAAGTTCAGTAAACCATTCACGGAGCAGCTGTGGAATGGTGTGTGGTCCCGTTTTAGACGGATGGATGGGGAGAGGGCAAGACTATGTCTAGGTGACCTGTGCACAGGATCATAACTTCAAAACTCACTAACAGGAGGGAGGGAGACGCACGAGGGAGGGGATATGGGGACATATGTGTATGTATAACTGATTCACTTTGTTATAGAGCAGAAACTGACACACCACTGTAAAGCAATTATACTCCAATAAAGATGTTAAAAAAAAACTAACACAGCAACACTAATATAATGCTACGACGTATGGAAAAAAACAACTCATTAATACAGCAACACTCACATAGTGCTACAACGTATGGCACTATTCTCAGTTGTCAGTTACTTCATGACAGGCACAGTTGTTTTCATCCCTGTATTACTAATTTTCAAAGGAATGAATAAGAAATTTTAAGATTTATTTGAAACTGAAATTAATTCCTACTTACTAAACTATCTCCTGTCTGAAAAACATAACATGCAGGTGAGACTGAGTGAAAATAAACAGTAAGTCAACTTCAAGGGGCCAAGAACTATTTTACCAGAGGTGAATTTCAGCAAAGACAATTTCCATTGTATTTCAAGGAAAGAAATCTCACGTTTGGGTGTCTCTGAGGGGAGGGAGTCCCAGGCAGGTTAGGTGTGCACGAGTACTCTTTTCAGACAGCAAGGTTGGCGAACGCTGGGCAGAAACTCAGGGCTGATTCGCAGCCCAGACAGGGGGCTTCTCAAGAAGACGCAGGTGAGCTGCCATCTGCCCCTGGAGGCCCGGCCGCCCCGTCACATAAGCCGTCTCCTCAAGTGAGAGGCTGCAGAATAGCTGAGGAGGAATGAGTACAGGGTTGCTGGAGAGGGTATGGTGTACTGGACAAATTACATTCCAAAGAGAAAAGGTGGGAAAGGGAGGAGACGGCACGTGGTTAATTTGGGGGGAAAAAAGGGTCACGGCGAAAAGCCACAAAGCCTCTGGCTTAAGTGGAAAGCATGAAAACGACGAGCGAATCCTAGAGGAAAAGAAACAGGAGTCAATGAGAAAACCCAGCACAGAACCACGGGCACTGAGCAAGGAGGGTCCGCTTGTCTAACATGCCATTTCCGAGAGTGCTGCGCGGGAAGGCGACTCGGTGCGCCGAAGCGTTTTCGCCGAACCACCACCAAGTGACCCTAGTGCAGGCAACTTAGCACCTGAATTCGGAGCTCGCCCCGATTCTCGCGTCATAAAACGATGAGCGAAGGGCGCACGCCCGAGCCACCTGCGGGTGGGAGGAGAGCCCGAGGGGGCTGGGCAGCCTCACGGAACGGGCGGCCAGAGTGCGCCTGCCTTGGAAAACATTTCCGTGTCCATTTATAGACCAGCGACAGATGCTAGATCGGCATAGAAGGAACCCAGAACTCAGTGTGGTGCGCCCCTTCCCTCCTAGCTGGCGAACAAGCCACGCTCCTTGGGAAGCCGGCGCGTTTCCCGTTTGCAAGGCCTGGAAAGCCAAGTGCCTGCGGCTCGTGTGGGGCGGAGCGAGGTGAGGGTCCCCGTTAACACCCACGGCCCGCGCACTTGGGGCCCGGCACCGCCTGCCCACTTCGTGTGCGCCTTGATCTCACCCTGAGCCACTTCAATCCCAACTGAATAAAAACACTGCGGGCGTCGCGCACCTTAAATAGTTACAATTTTGATTGGTCAGTTATACCTCAGTGAAGCTGGAAAATGTTCATATCATGTTGATTACAGAAATAAGATGTTTGACTCTTGGAAGGGGGAGGAAGGGAACAGAGGACAGGTGCCTGACCAGTATAACACAGCTGTTTGGTGGCAGAACTAGGATTCAGACCAAATCTGTGTGTATCTCCCGTCAGCCACCAGGAGAGGGAATAACAGAATCCTCATTCTTCTGTTAAGGTTCTTCTCATGAACACAGAGGCCGGTTTCCAGCCTTGGATCTCTCTGACCACTAGCAGCTGGAAATCTCCTTTCATCTCCGTGTCACTAGCAGGAAAATGAGGCTGCTCTGTGCTTATATAGAGTCCACTTCACAGTACAGAAGTTTCTACAAGAGGGAGGGGATGTGTGTGGGTCACTTGCCGGCATCCCGAGTTATATAGACCCAGCACATCAACACTGCCCCAGCTGGGTAGAAAGGGGATGGGTATCACACGTTGCTACCTCCGTTTCCTGGTCATCTGCCCAGATGAAGGTCACAAGGTTGTTCATCCTGGGCGGACACTAAACACCCGGATGCCAAGCATGCCGCAGAAATTCCTTTTGCTTACACAACTATAGGTTATGTAGGAGCTACCAACTCTGCAGCACCCGCCCGCTGGGCTGCTAGGATTACAATCTCCTTTGCCTGCAAGACTTCGTAGAATCTCTCATTTTAACATTCTCTCCTTCTCAAAACCCTCTTATTCCTCTCACCACGAATCTCGAATTGTGAGACAGTCTAACTATGCATCCACATGTTCCTGAAAATCAGCTTTTCCCCAAGGGGTGCCTGTTCCATGTCCCTGACCAATCCCAAGGGAAGATTTAAACGAGTGAAAGGGACGCGTGTCAAGGAGACACATGTAGCTTGCCACTGCCTCTAGTTAAAACACTCAGCTTCTAAGACACGGGTGACCTATGGGAGGGTAACTCTCAAACAGACCAATCTCCAGTGGTTAATCCAATAAGTGAAAATGCTTTTTGTTTTGAACCCAAATAGCTTACAAAGCCTCAGGCAAAGTGACTGTCAGCGGTAAAGAAAGGTTTTAAATATCGCAGAGCTTGTAAGAGCATATATCATTTTATTATAATACCTAATAGTCTCTATCTTTCTTCACAGGGCGAGATGACAGTGTTCAATTTTCCATGCAGGGCACATGGGTGGGGTGGGGTGGGAAGCAGCTATCAGAAAACCTTCAGTTTTTACCAAAAGTGCAAAAGCAAGGGTAATCCCAAATGTTTAAGATGCTTTAGACACTCAAACATCAAATTACAAGGATAAGTTGCTTAAATTGGCTACATAAATGCAGGACCTGGCAGGGCCACCTCGGAGACTCCTGCTGCAGCAGTGGCTGGATCTGCCTCCTGCATTTCAGTGCGCCTGGCCCACAGCGGGAAGCAAGGGCGAAGCAAGACGAGGGGCCGGCAGAGCAGTGAGAACCAGTCACCGGCGCTTTGAAAGAACCAGTTCTAAGAGATGCCACAAAGAAGTGGAAAAGCTGAAGACTGACAAATTATGGATCAACTTAGAGAGTTCATTCTAAGAAGGGAAGATTCTTAAAGCCTCCTTTTCTTTTGACTAGATGGGCATGCACCTGACAATTCCAAAGGTATAAAAGGATATTTGGTTTAAAAGCCCACTGTCCTCCAGTCACTGGGTTACACTCTAGGAGGCAACCTCGTCGGTTTTCTGGTTTTCCTGAGTCCTTCCGCAGACACTCTGCCAGAGGTCCTCAAAGTGTGACATGAATGCAGTGCGCTGCCTGCACAGACTGCACGTCTCTCCCCAACTCCAGCACTAGTGGAGTCAAGTTGGTAGCTTGAAATTGGCACACCAGGGAAAGTGACACTTTTACAAACCAGTCCTGTTCCGGGCTTTGTTTTTTTCTTTCTTTTTTCTTTTTTGAGACCCAGTTTACCAGTACAGCCAAGGCCCTTTTGGGGGGTCCATGAGATCAAAACTATTTTCATAATAAAACTGAGATGCTGTTGCCTCTTTCTTTCCACAGGTGTGCAGGAGACTTTTCCAGAGGCTACATGATACTTTATTTTGCAAAAGATTGAATACAGAGGCAGATATGAAAATTCAGCTGTCTTCTATTAAGTCAGATATAAGAGATATTTGCAAAAATGTAAACGATACCACTTTTTTCACTTATTTTCTTTGGAAAAAAATTTTTTTTCATAAAAATATTATTGACATTAACTTGTAATATATTTATTTTGGTTATTTTTCAATGAATTGGTAAATAAATATTTAAACATTTTTTTCTTTTTCTGTTTTAGTTTCTACCACGGTAAATACTGACAGGAACCCATATAAACAAAAGCTATTTGGGGTCCTCAATACTTTTTACGGGTAGAAAGGGATCTTGAGACTAAAAGGTTTAAGGTCCTTGCTCCTTGCTTCTTTTGCTTAATGTATCGTGGAAATTTCGGTATCACTTCTTTTTTTAGTGTAAGTTCCCCCAGAAGTAGATTTTGAGACAAGGATTTGGAGTGAGTAGTCCCTCTGGGAGGAGACAGAGAAGGGCTGAAAACCAGTAAGGGGGCCTGTTAATGGGCTTCCGATGGGAGAGTCCCTGGTTGAGGTCAGCCCTGAGGGTGCTAATGGAGGTGTCCAACAGGGGTGTGGCTGGAGCAGAGGGACACCCCAGCTCACCTGGGCAACCCCTGGAAGGCAGAAACCGTGCCGTGCCACTCCCTTCCAACTCCTCGCCACACTGCCCAGTGCTTTGCACACTTGACGGAGACAATGCAAACAGCCTACACTGTGGAACATGCTATGCTAAGAGCTCTACTAAGCGTAATTAACCTAACAATCCTAGGAGGTGGAAACTCTTCTTAGTCCCATTTTACAAGTGAGGAAACTGAGGCAGAGTTTTAGAGCCAAACGGGACCTCAGAAATCATCTCGTTGCATAGGTGTGAGACCCGAGGCTCAGAGAGGTTAGTAACATGCTCGAGACCATACACTGGGAGTGGCCCCCGGTCTCCCTGCCCTGTGGTTTGGTGGCTACACTCCCCACTGTGTGACGGGGAGCTGTTGGTGCCAGTGGGGTGACTGTCCTCTGTGCAGAGGGGATCGATCGACTGTATAGCTTATTTACAGGGACTGAAACCAACACAGGGTAGAGATGGGAGGACCTGGAGGATGAAGACAGAACTCTGGGAACTTCTGTTGGAGGGGAGGATGGGTAAACACTAGAAGATAACAGTAACAGGAAGGAAAGAGCAGTCAGAACCTCAAGGTTAGAAGATATTACATTAAGGTTTCTATAACAAGTGTAACTCACATCTAATACACACAGGCCGCATGCCACAGCTGTGCAGAAGACCACCAGTGCTTACAATTTTGTGATCTAGATACAAATAATATTACATTCTGACATATATCTACAAGATGTTTTTCCTTTGGGGTAAGAAATAACAGTAAAGCAAATTCTAGGGGAAAGTATCTGCTCTGGAAGTAACACTGTCAATGTGTAAATGGGCATATCTTTTAACTTTTTTTTTTTTTTTTTTTGGGGGAACGCGAGCCTCTCACTGCTGTGGCCTCTCCCGCCGCGGAGCACAGGCTCCGGACGCGCAGGCTCAGCGGCCATGGCTCACGGGCCCAGCCGCTCCGCGGCACGTGGGATCCTCCCGGACCGGGGCACGAACCCGTGCACCCTGCATCGGCAGGCGGACTCTCAACCACTGCGCCACCAGGGAAGCCCATAAATGGGCACATCTTGATCTTCTTCATCACTTTCAGCTTATAAAGACCTTATAGCCCAACCTTTCTGTCACTTAGAGCCTCACACACTTGAAAATTATGATACGAAATGAGCAAAGGCCAGAAGGGCAAAGAACCTGGGCCAGGGGCTCTTTTACTTCGAATTGATCTTAGGTTAAACACAGGCAGGAACTCTAGGGTCAGGCTGAGGGTGGAAATCCTGGTGCAGAGTAAGCCCTCTGTAACCATCAGTCACTATTAATTACTGATAAATTCCACAAAAACCTGCAGAGAAAACGGAAGGGACAATAAACTCGATGTGACCTGGACTGAGATCACCTTTGATCACTATTGTTATTTCCAATATACAAAGTTAGAAAGTCAGCTTCTACGCATTTTTCTCAACACACGACTTCAAAACCTCTACTGACAGAAAGAGCCGAACATTAAATTAACTGTAAAGATTCAAAATCAATTGTTCATTACAGGGCCACCCAGTCAATGACAATGTACTTCAAAGTTCACAGGGGATATCTTGACAATGTAATTGAAAAATGCCATAAAGCAGACAGAAGAAAACATGCCAAGATGTTAATTACCTCCAATTAGGATGATTATGGATGACTTTTCTTCTTCAGTTTCCTCTACTTTCCAAATATTCTACAGTTAGCATGCAATTCTTTGAAAATGAGACTTTTTTTAAAATGAAAAAATAAAAAGTTTAGCAATCTTTACTGCTAGCCAGGTCATATTCTAAATTATACCCATAAATAGCAACAAGCTAAGAATGTAAAATCACATCATTTAAATATTTAAAATACTGATGCTGGGATTTCCCTGGTGGTCCAGTGGTTAAGAATCCGCCTTCCAATGCAGGGGACTCGGGTTCGAGCCCTGGTCGGGGAACTAAGATCCCACATGCCGCGTGGCAGCTAAGCCCGCGCACCACAACCAGACAGCCCGCGCGGGGCGACAAAGAGCCTGTGTGCTGCAACGAAAGATCTGCCATGTTGCAACAAAGATCCCGCATGCTGCAACTAAGACCCGACGCAGCCGAATAAATAAAATAAATTTAAAAAAAAAAAAAAAAAAAAAGAGGGCTTCCCTGGTGGTGCAGTGGTTGAGAGTCCGCTTGCCGATGCAGGGGACACAGGTTCGTGTCCCAGTGTGGGAAGATCCCACATGCTGCAGAGCGGCTGGGCCTGTGAGCCATGGCCACTGAGCCTGCGTGTCCAGAGGCTGTGCTCCGCAACGGGAGAGGCCACAACAGTGAGAGGCCCGTGTACCACAAAAAAAAAGAAAGAAAAGAAAAATAGACTGACTTTCCAGGAGCTACTTGGGATCTCCAGGGAATCAGACTAGGAAGATATTTTAAAATACTGATGCTCTAAGAAACAATATATAACTGACAAACGAGTGCAGACCTTTCATTTCATAACTGTCTCTGAATTATTGCCTCTGAAGGTGTTAAAAGCTCCTCAGTATGGGGTGATGGGGAGATCAGAAAAAATTCTCAGCTCACAAGCCAAGGTGTGAACAAAAAGGTGAAAAGATCAGCTTTGAACACTAAGGAAATGCCATTTACTGGCGGGTGTATTATAGGCCCCATCAGTGCATTGCCTGATACTTGGAGTGTTTTTCAAAATAAGTCAAATTTCATGGGAGGAAAAAAAAAAAAAACCAAACCAGGACCAAGTCTCCTGGATTAGGGATCCAAGCTGAGCGCTAAAGCCAGGTCATTTAGAGAGTCTGTGGCTGGCTGGAGAAAACAAATGGGCTGGAGAGCAGCTTAGCAATTCTCTAGGCTGGACTTGCTGGGTTCCTGCATTCTGGATGATGGACGGTGCTTTCTTTGGGGTTCTCTCATGTCCGTGTCTGAGCACCTTGGAAGACTTCTGACCCATACCTGGAGCCCTCCTTCCCTGATTCCTCAAAACCGGACAAAACTGGGCAAATCTGGGGCCTGCTCTAGGGGCCCTGGCTCCAGGGTGAAGCAGCAGGATGCAGTGGGGAGAGGGGAGGGGAGGTCTGGGGAGCTGAGGAGTGGCTGGGCCACAGAAAAAGGAAGGAGTGTCCTGAGGTCACCAGCTCAAAGTGCGTAATAAGGAGTCACGAGAGTATCTGACTGGGGGGTTGGGAGAGGATGTCTTTGTTAGGAGCTGGAGGCTAGACCACGGTAAGGCAAGCAGGGGGCACCTGGCATGGCAAACCCTTGGCAAACCCCTCTGCCCGCACAGGATCACTGGGCTCTTCCCTAAGTGCCCCACAGGCTTCCAAAGCAAAACGTCCTCTAGCGGCTCCCACAGGGGGCTGGGAGTGACCTGGGGTGCCTCTGCATTGAGTTCATTTAGGAGAATCTAGCCCAGGCTAATCAGAGGCGCTGGAAGCTTGCGGCTGCCCGAGTCTCACAGGACAAGCAGCAGGCCCAGAAATGGGAAGTACTTGGGCTTCCTGAAACCTCAACATTCAAATCCCAGTCGGCTGACTCAGGATTCTGCCCTACCACATCAGAAACGTCCATGGGACTTAGGACTCCCCCGCACGATGAGGTCAGGTCCAAAGACCTGGCCCAGCAGCCCGACCTCAGGCCGCCTTGGGGCAAATCCTCCCAACCTCCACTCCTGTTCCCAGATGTAAAGCAAGGCGAACGTACCACCTGAGGGTCTCCTTGAGAACGTGAGCCCCAGAGCCCCAGCATAGGAATGATGGGAGCCTGAGACCCCCAGGATGGTGGCTGTGCAGCCCTGCCACATACAAAAGGTAAAGCATGGAGAACAGGCCCAGACCATTTTAAAGGTGTTATTAATAAAATACATGCAAGGATTTAAACAGTTTAACTAAGACCTAACTAAACCTTACTTTATCTTGCCAAGCCATGTGATCTGACTTCATGAAGCCTCCCCACTGCAGGTTATACTGATTTTTAAAAATTAAACATAGAAAAGGAGGACAGCAGCTGACATTCATGCAGTGCTGCCTCTAAGTGTTTTACACGTTCACCGGTGCAGTCCTCACAACAGTCCTCCTAGTTTGCAGACAGAGAAGCAGGGGGGCGGCGGGTTGCGCCTCGCTTGGGGTGGGTGCTGCGGAGACCAGGAGGGAAAGA
>NW_006772017.1:171629-175576 GCF_000442215.2 Lipotes vexillifer
TCGGGGTGGGGGCCTCATTCCAGCCTTCCGAGAAGAGCTGGGACCGAAAGCGGGTGGACCATCCCGCTCCGCCTTCTCCCTTCCCTGCGGAGCACACGTTTGTAGGCTGGGCTCAGATGCAGGAGCGAGTTGACAGGCCTGGTAGGCCTTCGGATCACGAAGGTACAGCTGATTTGGATGAAAATGGAATTCCCTACTAAAATTTAGGGGCAGAAAGACCTGCGTTCTATCTAATCCTGGCTTCACCTACATTTAGCTTCTAATCCCGGGCAAGTGACTTACCCAGCCAAGCCTTGGTGCTTTCTTCTGTAAAAGGAGCAGCACACACTACCTTTCCTTCTAGAGACTCTATGAAAACTACAGAGGAGAATGTGCCTGGCACAGAGCACTCAGTAAACGTTATTTATTATAAAGCCTTTTTTTTTTTGAAAGATGCTTAAAGTGCATCTTAACAGTGAAGATTTTTTAAAACTAAAATAAAATGGTTTAAAACTTTTAAAAAGTTTTGTAATGTTTCTTTCAAATGAAAGAAAAAGAAACGTTAAACTGGAAGGGGTGAAATCAAAATGCTCTCCCTAAGGACGGGAAGAATGTTCCCATGCCATCCACCCTTGCTGGGCTCCGTCTCTGGGTCTGCAGGAACGGCTGGGAGCCTTGGGGATCTCAGAACCCGGCCCTCTTGGCTGTGGCATCCAGCCCATGGGACTTGCAGGACATGTTTGCAATTTGTTTTTATTTTTAGACACATCTTCAAGTAAAGTTTGAAAAATACCAGTCCTCACAAAACCAGGGCAATGTTCCCCTGAGTTTCCTTAAGCTGTAATTGTCTCTGCCTTCCTTATTCAGTCAGAGAACAGCCTTATCGTTCAGCGCGCGCAGCGAAGGACAACCGCACAGCCCTGCCTGCCTGCGATGTGGCGTCTCACCCTTCGGAGGCTGCGTTTTCTGAATGTGACTAAATGTGATGTCTTCCTCAGCTAAGGGCTTCTACTTATTAAGCCCTCCCTGGCCTCACAGAGGACTGGCTACCTCCTTCGACATCAATGGTAGGAGGAGTCAGACTCTGCTTTTAACTTTAACCGTGGAACCCAGAAGCTGGGGTCAAGGAGAAAAGAAGGGCCAGCATATCCCAGGAGCCACCCATGTGACTGACTGGGCAATGGTGACTAATTTTCCTAGGAGGTATAAGCAGTTTCCTCTGTACTTCCCACTTTTACAAATGTGTTGTCTTGTGACCACATGAGCTAACTGGAGTTGGGGCACAGTCGGGTGTAAGCTACCCCCCCTCCACATCTCCAGCCTCCCCCCTTCAATTTACTAGCTCCATGCTCAAACCAACAGCCCCTGGCAAACAAGAAAAGACCAACACCTGATTTATTCAACTGAGCATTCAATGCCTGTACAGATACTGTGTTTCACTGGGCAGTGATAACTGATAACTGAAAATCAGACAAGAGGAGAGGAGAGGTGGCCGTTAGTAGAGAACAAAAACCTAAAAGTGCTGATTTTAACTACAGTCAGCCTTCCAAATCTGTGGGTTCGAAATCCGAGGATATGAAGGACTCGCTGTAAGGGACTTGAGCATGTGTGGATTGTGGTATCTGAAGGGGGTCCTGGATCCAATCCCCCACAGATATTGAGGGACGGCCGTACATCTGTTTCAAGTTGAATTACAAATAGAGGAAGGGCATGTGACCAGGTGAGCTGCTGAGAAAACCTCAGCTCTAAAACAATAGTTTGTAAAAAGTCTGGTCATTCAGGGACTAACATGCCAGGCATTAATGCCACTCCAAATGAAATCGCACCTCTCCTGTTTGACACACTGAAGGCTTGATGCCAGCGTGGAGAGCCCTTAGCTTGGCATGTGCGGGTCATGTGTGGCAGCTCGTTCCAGAAACTACAAGAGCCTGGGCTGAAATAATAATGTTGCAAGAGATACTGGAACATCAGACGGGGGAGAAGAGCCATTGTCCAATGTGAAGTGGGAAAGAAACAACAAGAGCAAGGTGATACTCACAGAGCACATAAATTTTTTTTTTTTTTTTTTCTAGTGGTACGCGGGCCTCTCACTGTTGTGGCCTCTCCAGCTGCAGAGCACAGGCTCCGGACGCGCAGGCTCAGCGGCCATGGCTCACGGGCCCAGCCGCTCCGCGGCATATGGGATCTTCCCGGGCCGGGGCACAAACCCGCGTCCCCTGCGTCGGCAGGCGGGCTCTCAACCACTGCGCCACCAGGGAAGCCCTAAAATATCCCTTTTGGGATCATGTTCTGTGTTGTGTGTGTGACTTCAATTTCTATTTTTTTTAAATTACCACACAGTGAAATTTACTTTCTGGAGGGAGGGGGTGTACAGTTCTATGAAAGGTAACACAGGTATACATCCCTGTAGCCACCATCAAGAGGATACAGAAAAGTTCCATCACCCCAAAGACTGATTCTACAAATAATTCCCCCAAACTTGCTTTAGCCAATAATAGGTACAATGAATAACAGGAGAGGTACCATAATTTGCCATCAAAATTAAGTGCCAGGAAAAACAAAAACATTACACCCCAACCTCCCATACACTCACACCAAATTATTTTGGCTGGTTGGCTAGCAACCTTCATGTGTCTCTACGTTATAAAATTTGAGGTCTTTAAAAGACAGATCCCCCAATTTTTCACCATGGTGTCAATACAATTCATAAAAGCATGTGGTTTTCTTTCCCTGTTGCTTCAGGGGCTTTCTAAACAGCTCTCCTGCTGGACTGTCCCACCTGTGGCAGGTGGGACATTACAGCAGGAGATTAAATTTTCACCTACTCAAACTTCTGTCAGGGTTGATTCCAGTTTTTTTCTTCCTAATTATTAGACATTCTACTCCTCTTTTGCTCATCTATGAGATGCTTAGGAGCCCAGAAGTTTGGAAGAGGGTAAAGAAAATGTGTCCATGTGGTACCTTTAACAGATTATTGGGATGCTGGCCATCTTGTCTACTAGGTAGTAAGTGGTCTCTCTTCTATTACTAGTGCTTTGTACGTGGTGGGGGAAGGCAAAAACATAACACTTTTCTGTTAAATCGCTTCAACAAGGACATGGCCTCTACAGTAAAACCTACGTTCAGTGCTGGAGTGTTTATATGACAGATTTTAAAGGCTCTGGTTTTTGCATGAATTTCATTTCAAGGGCCATGCACACGCCAGCTAGACCACTAGCAGGAACAGGATGCACTGGCCCCACTTTCTTCTGGAATCCAAGAAGCTCTCCGTTCATTCAGCAAAAATTTATTGAGCACCTACTAAGTTATCAGACACTGGGTTAATGGCTCGGGATGTAAAACTGTGAAGATACAAAACCTCAGCAAATCTCAGTACTGAGGGTGAAGGAAGCTGACAGGGTCCTGTACGGCGACATGAAACTGGAAATTAGGAATGGATGGTTAAAAAAACAAACAACTGCAACAACAAAAACCCCAGAAAAACTGAGGGGGGGGCGGGTTTGGGAGTGTGGATAACAAAAGAACCTCCTTCGTCTCTGTTCCTCTGGGCCCATCCCGAGCGAGCCCCAGCCCGAGAACTCACTTCCTAGCCTCAGTTTCCCTAAGCCGCAGCTTTGGGGCACTCGACGCGTTGCCCGAGGCACAGGGAACAGTTAAAAACTTACAAAAATTACTTTAAGAAGGTGAAGTTGACACCGAAGGGCTTAACCGTGTTCCGCACATCCTTCCCTGGTTGGCATTTGCGTGTAAAATTCTTCCGGACGGGCCACCTGAGCACTCAAAAGTCCTTTACCTCTGCAAAAAACACCTTGGAAAAAAAACTGTGTCGGCACGCAAGGCCCTCACGCGCGCTGCAGCACAAGTCACCGGCGCGGCGAGGACCAAGTCTGCGTGGGAACTCACGTTTATGAGAAAGAGGGGGCGGTCACGAGGGGCGGCGGGCGCCTCGGCTCCGGCTCGGCGGCCGG
>NW_006772017.1:175615-182632 GCF_000442215.2 Lipotes vexillifer
GGGAACCGCGAACCGCGCCGTGGACGGCCGGGGACGGAGCGCTGCGCCCTCTGGAGGCGGGGCCCGTCCCTGTCCGCTCCCGGCCGCCGCCGCCGCCGCCGGCCTGCCTCGCTCCATTTGCTGACTCCGGCGGCAGCGTCCCTCCGAGCGGCAGCTTCTCGGGCCTCCCGCTCCCCGCTCGGCATCTCCCTCCAGTCCCCGCCCCCTGCTCCTGCTCAGACACCCGCTTCTGCACGCCGAGCCGTCCCCAGCCGCAGCCCGGCCGAACGCGAGAGCCGAGTCCACCGCTGGCTTCGCAGAGCCTTCCGGCGGCTCCGGCCGCTCCATCGCGGCGCCCAGTGGGGGTGCGGGGCCGGCGCGCGGCGCGAGTGGGGCGGCGGCGCGGACTGTTCCACTACGCGTCCCCCCCGCTCCCGCGCGGCGCGCGCGCTCCCCGGAACGCCATGGAGCCGCCGCTTTCCGAGCGGGCACAAAGGGGCGCGCGGCACAATGGGTGCGGCGAGCCCGTGGGCACCGGGCGCCCGCTCCGGCGGCTCGGCCCTGCGCGGGGGTGGGCGCTCCTCCCGGCGAGCGCGTTCCGGGCAGCCCCCCTGCGCGTCTCCTCCCTTGCTCCCGCCCCCACCCCAGCATGGATGTTGCAGCCACTCTCCCGAACGTCTGCTCCGGAGCCGCCGCCGCCGCCGCCACCGCGCGGCCGGCTTGAACCGCCCCGCACTTACCTGGGACACGAGTTCTGTACTTTGCAGAGCGGGCCCGCGCCGAGTTGGGGCGCCACGTGGGGGTTGGGGGGAGCGCGGGGCTGGGGAGTGAGGGGCGCGCGCGGAGGGCCAGGCCGGGGCGGCCCGGGGAGTTGCTGGGGGCAGCGGGCGGGCGCCGTGTATTTTCCCCTCTCTTTGTGTGTGTCCGTGCGCTGCGCTCTCGCGTGACGTGACGGGACTCCGTGTGTCATTTCCGCACAAGGACACAAGAGCCCCCGCTGCAGTGGAACCACAACCCCTCCGCCCCCACCCCCGGCCCGCCCCTCCCCCTCAGCGGGGCACACGCGGGACCGGCGGCGGCGCTCGGGCGTGAACGGCCGCGGCAGGGAGCTGGGGCGCGCACTCCGGGGACCCGGGCTGCCCGGCGCTCTCATCCGGTACCGCGCGGCTCCACGTGGGCCCGCGCCCGCTGCCCGGGGCGGGGAGCGGCGGCCGCGCACCCACGGTGAGCCGGACCAGCGCTGGCTAACAATGTACCCTGCACACCGTGTGTTCTCCCCATCGCGAGTCATTTCTCTAAAACGTGGTTTCTTAGATACGAGGAGTGTGACCTGAAAAGCCTCTTTTTCTACTTTTTTTTTTTTCCTCCGCGGATCGGCGACTGTACTGGGCGCCTCCCCTCGCGCCCGCGCCTCTCCAGCATTTTTGGTATCTCCGCCGTGGCCCTGGCCCCCCGGGCGAGTATTCCCGCGCCGCGATCGGCACAAAGACATCGGGGCGCGGGGACCCAGCGGCCCCGCGGAGCCGGCATGGAGTCTGGCGGGCCGCGGGAGAGCGACCCCGGCGCTGGGAAACACTGGCTCAGGCCACTCCCCCAGCAGGGTGGCCGCCCTCTCTTGTAAGCCTGAGAGCTAAAAATCTGCCTTCTACTTGTAACCCGAAGTTTTGAGGTTTGAGGCCGCAGACCCAGAGATTCAGAAGTGCGCGCGCTCGCAGACCCACATGCCACAGACAAACCCACGGGGTATCTGCGCCAAGCTCTTAAAATAGAAAAACACGAGTCACCAACTCAGTAAAAGCTGATTCTTTCTACTCATGACTCCCGGACTGGAGATTCCAAGTTGATAAACACGAAACCTACCGCTCGGGTATTTTCTCAAGTCTCACTGACTTGAAGGAGTGTGGGGTGTGAGGGTCAGGGAAGCCCAACCCAGCAGTTAAGCCATGTTTATATTTAAGGCAAACAATGAGAATGTAAATTTTTAAAAAATCCTTTAATTTGCCGGTCGAAGAAAGTATAAAAAGAAAAATGCAAATTATCCCATCTGCTGCTCACAGCTGACTGGCTGCAAGGAAGGGCCATGTGGCCCAGCCCTGCGCGGTCAGTGAATTGGTAGAATAGATTTTAAAAGAAGGCATATGCTGGCTCCTTGCTGCCCAGGCGCGGGGAGGGTTTGAATTAACGTATAGTTTTGGATTACGTATCCTCTGCCAGACCGCTCCAACTGGGAATTTAGCAATTATGCAAGTTCTTCCCCTTCGGGTTTGAAATCAAGGGGCAAGAGGTTATCTAAGACCTTTGAGGAACTACGTGGAACGTTCTCGAACTGTATTTGGATAGCCGATTTTGAGAAGTCAGTACTAATTGCTATGCAAAATTAGCAAGCAGCCGGGAGAACCAAGCCCTGCATCCAGGGGGTGCTTTTATAAAAGAATCCATACGTGCTCAGTGTCATTCAAAACAGGATGATGAAAAGAATGGGGCCGAGATAGCAGCCCTTCAAATTCAAAAGATTTGGGTTGCCCTATCTACATTTAGAATAGGGCGGAGGGAGGAAGGGAGGAGGACCGCTTGGGGCAGAATGGTTAATTTATACATTCCCTGAAGACCGAATGGAGGCACTTCGATTTCTGCCGGGAACTTGACTTTTAACATTCGCACATTAAATAACATGTATGATATAGTACATCACTTGACTTAGTTAACAGATATAGCAGTTTTAGTCTCACCTTCAATTTAATGTGACAGTTATAATTAGAATTTAAAAAGCATAAGTTGCATTTCATTAATTCAGTTTTCTAGGGTTTCCCAGTGGAAAAGTTAGGAAGAGTTAAGAGTAGCATTTAAGCTCACTTTGCATTTTTAAACCACTTTATGGTTTAAAAATGTAAAATGACCTTGTTACATTTTTACAAAAGGGACTAGATGAAATGTGTGTTAAGGGATATATCTATAGCCAATCATTCACAAAACAACTCAGGTATTGGAGGAGAAATTAAATAATAAAACAATAGATATAAAATAGTTAGAAATTAACATTGTTCACATTGTTCAAAACCAAAGTTTTGGTCAAATACAATAATTTTATTAATAAATAGCATCTAAGGTAACCAGCGTGCTTAACTGACTTAAACTGACTTTTCAAAACATAATCTCTCAGGAAACTACAAAGTGACCTTGAGTATTATTCAAATTAATGTATCTTAATTTGCATAACTGGATCAGCATTGCTACTTAACAAAGGAAGCTGTTCCAAATAAGTTATTAACAGATAGAAGTGGAAGTTATTGCTATGTGGGAAAGGAAACTACCTACCTTCAAATGGTTTTGTATGTTTATATGAATTTCTATTTCTTTTAATAAGGAGAAAGGGAAAACAAATGCATTGGAATTGTATTCCAGTTGTATCTTGGAGCCTTTAAAAAACAATAGTTTTGAAAGTGCTATTGGGTAAAAGTGATGCCTTATGAAAAAATATGAATAAACATGGAGTAAGATGGGGAGAGAAATGAGGTTTAAAAAACACAGTGCTTGCCTGACACAATCTTAAAAAGTCAGTAGGAGTGACTGCTAATGGTTCATAAGGATATGTATAAAGACCTGAAAGAAATAACAACCTGAGATTTAGAAGTCTACTTGATTGGAAATTTCTTAGTTAGCAAGGCATTTTTCAAGATTTCAAATTAGAGGTGCTGCAATTGATCTAATGAATTCATTTCCAATTTTACCTGAGTAAAAGGCAGCAGGGGGTAAACTGGCTACTTGGCCATATAAAGGACTCACATAAAACACTAACTGTAAAAACTCAAAAGGAAAATTACACAGCATTTAATGAAGAGTGGGATATCTTTAATGTCAATGTATATAATTAAGAGTGGCAAGACAGACAGACATCAGGTTTCAGGTATCTTTTAGCTGTTGTTCTAAAAGTTTTGACCATTGCTAAAATGTATTTACAGTTGCCAAGACAGTATTTAGTAGGACTTTTTTCCCCCCAGTAGTTAAGTCAGAACAATGTAACAGATTTCACTGTTACTTGTAGACATTTCCACTTTATTTCTTGCCTGCTTCATGTAAAATTTTGCCAAGCCTTCAACTTCAAACAGAAGTAGCTGGCAGATCCAGATTCCGTGAATACTCACAACGGAGAAGTAAGAGGGAAAAAGAGGAGGGGCAGAGGAGCCTGTATTAACCTTATTAAATAGAACCTACTGAAAGCAACCTTGCTGAATAACTTGCAAAACTGACTTTTGTTTGGGAAGGTGGGCTCAGGGAGTTGAGTTTAACCCCTTGTGTGCTGGGAGGTGGCGGGGAAGCCCTACCTTTAGTGGAATCTGGAGGAGGTAATGACACACCGTGACCCAATGTGGAAAAAAATGAAATTTTGAATGAAAAGCTGCAGAGACTTTATGCTGGGCACTTTTCCTTATGAGTAGAAGAACTGATGAATAATTTATAGCACGTTGAGATTTTAAGCACCCAGCATAACCATTAGGATCTGATTTTAGTTGAATATCTGGCTCGCACAATAGGAGTCTGCAAAAAGAAATATTAGGGAGAGTGAAAACTGCTGCAATCCCACTCTCAATCTCAAGCCCTTGAGAAAACAAATGGCAGTCTGAACTATAGCTCATTCTGAGCCCAGAGTGCTAGCTGGAGGCACTGCAGCCACCAGGGCCCCCGAGCCCAGAGGGCACTCAAGGGCCTGCAGTCAGGAGATCCCCACACTGATCACACAGCCGCAGCGACAGGCAGGAAGCAGGGAGCAGGGGGAGGCTGGTTTCCCAGCCAATCAGAGCCCACTAACAAAGAAAAAAAAAAGGAGCTATAATACTGCTCTAGTAATTGGCTGGTTTTTAAGAAATTATTTCATGCTGTGGGTCAAAAGACTCTAAATGAGATGCTCTCCATACATACATATACATTTTTAAAGTCTTACTTGACTTGCCTGAAATCTCTGTAAAATGAAATACATCGTAGAAATGAACTTGAGATCCAGTGATTCTACCTTTAGGAATCTATCCTAAGTCAACCAAGGCTACATCTATCTACAAGGATGTTCACTGCAGGATCATTCATAATAGAAAAAAATTGGAGAGAACCTGGAAAATAGTCAAATGGATGACACATACTATGTTATACTATGTCAGTTTTAGAAAGAGGGGAGGTACTCTTTTATGGGTACAGAGAAGTGTCTATGACATATTATTGAGTAAAAAGAAAATTATAGATCTCTCTATAGTGTAATCCCATTTTTGTAAAAAAAGAGAAACATGTATGTACCTATCTGGGTGTGAATCGAAAAGTTCTGGAAAACACAGGGGTAACAGTGGATACCCCTGAGGTATAGAATGGTGGAAAGAAGGACTTACTTTTTCATGTTAAACCTTTATGAAATGTTTGATTTCATTTTTTTCCCCCACCATGAGCATCTATTGCTTTTGTAGCCCTTTCCCCCTCCCACAGACCAAAAAAGAGTCGAGTTGTCACCTTGGCCTAAGGAACAAAAGTCACCCTAGAGTAGCTAAAAGTCATGCAACACTGGTGTGAGTGCCTGGATTAACACCTGTCACCTGACTCCCATTTATCCATCTATTGTCATGACAGGAAAAAGAAAGAAGAAATCTTAGTAATAATGCTCCAAAAGTAAATACAGTATTTGGCTACAGAATCCACGGCTCCCTTTCCCCAAGCTTCTAAAGTGTCAGCACAGTATTTTAGAGATGTAACCAAATATGTCTAAGGATTTCCCTATAACCATGGCACATTAGGGCCTGAGAAGTAATAGATGCCAATGGCCTGATTGTACCAATAAGGAAACTGAGGCAAAAAGGAAAGGTAGCTTGCCCAAGGCACACTGGCCCTGAAACGATGCTTTGGGGTTGCTTTTTGTATGTCACACCTACGAAAGGCCAAATAGGTTTAAAAATAAATGAGTCCACCAAAGAGTAAAATATACAAATGCAAATGCCTACAGGAAGCGTGTAATCTGGGTTAAAGAGGACCACCCACTAACTCAAGGTTAGTGTTTCACACAGTTGTATTCATTAAAGTAGCAGCTAGGGGAATTTCCTGGCAGTCCAGTGGGGTGGACTCCAGGCTCCCACTGCAGGGGGCACGGGTTCGATCCTTGGTTGGGGAACTTAGATCCTGCATGCTGTGGTGCAGCCCCAAAATTTAATTAATTAATTAATTAAAAATAGTAGCAGCTCAGCCTCCAGCCTCATTCTTCAGTCCTCGGCAGCTTAGCTCTCTTCCTCAAGAGGCCTCGTGGGTCCCAGTCTGGGGTGGAGGCCCCAGCTCTGCACCTCCATGGCACCTTGTTCTCTCCCTGTCATAGAGGCTGTTATGGACTGAATTGTGGCCCCTCAAATTTAGTTGTTGGAGTCCTAACCCCCAGTGTAGCTCAGAATGTGACTGTATTTGGATATAGGGCCTTTAAAGAGGTGGTTAAGGTTAAATGAGGTTATGTGAGTGGCCCTCAATCCAGTGACTGGTGTCCTTATAAGAGGGATGTGCATACACAGGGAAGAGGCCATGTCAGGACACATAGGTGGCTGTCTGCAGGCCTGGAAGAGAGCCTCAGGAGACCCCTGCTGGCACCTTGATCTTAGACTTCCAGCCTCCAGAATTGTGAGAAAATACGTTTCTTGTGTTTAAGTTCCTCAGTCTGTGGTATTTTGTTATAGCAGCCTGAGCAGACTGACACAGAGACCCGGCTCATGTGAAGCTGTGATTGCCTTTTTATCTGTCTCCCCAACTAGAATGTAAACTTTTGGAGGGCAAGACCATGTTCCAGCACTCTCTCCAAGTGCCTGGCTCTGTGCCTGAGACATAGTCAATTCTCAACAAATAGTTGCTGAAAGAATAAGTGAATTGTTGTTAGATATCATATGTTCCATTTCTCTTTCCCTCTCTATAGATGAAGAAACAAAGGGTCAAAGGCTTGGAGCAGGGGCTTCCCTTGTGGCGCAGTGGTTGAGAGTCTGCCTGCCGATGCAGGGGACACGGGTTCGTGCCCCAGTCTGGGAAGATCCC
>NW_006772017.1:183110-208422 GCF_000442215.2 Lipotes vexillifer
ACGTCCGGAGCCTGTGCTCCGCAACGGGAGAGGCCACAACAGTGAGAGGCCCGCGCACCTCAAAAAAAAAAAAAAAAAAAAAAAAAAAGTCTTGGAGCAGGACAGCTCCTAGTCTGTGAACAGCGCCTCCTGGAATTGTCCCTGAACCACCTATGTGTTATAAGGGAATAGCCCAAAGGCAGGCAGCTAAGTCATGGCAGGATCTGGGCCACATGCCAGAACCCCCCCACCTCCCAATCTAGGGCTCCATCCACCCTTCTATACCAACTCTGGAATAATATCACACGGGTACAGAGTTCTTTCCATAATTGTCTTAGTCTGCTCAGGCTGCTATAATAAAATACCATACACTGGGTTGCTTAAATAGCAGAAATTTCTTTTCTCACATCTCCGGAGGCTGGAAGTCTGAGATCAGGGTGCTGGCATGGTTGGGTTCTGGTGAGAGCTGTCTTCCTGGTTTTCAGATAGCCACCTTCTTGCTGCGTCCTCACATGGTGCATAGAGAGCAAGTTCCTTCCCTGGTATCTCTTCTTATTAGGACACTAATCCCATCACAAGGGCTCCACACTTACAACCTAGTCATCTAACCCTAATTACTTCCCAAAGGCTCCATCACCAAATACCACTATGTTGGCAGTTAGGGCTTCAGCATATGAATTTGGGAGGGACACAAACATTTAATCTATAACAATAGCGTTTTCAAATTTTGTCATCCTGTTTGCCCTTGATCATAGACCTGAGAGAGGTGGAATAGCTATATCACCGTGCCATACCAATCCACCCATTTTTATTTTTATTTTTTGGCCACACTGCCCACAGCATGTGGGATCTTAGTTCCCCAGCCAGGAATTGAACCCACGCCCTCTGCATTGGAAGTTTGGAGTCTTAACTGCTGGACCACCAAGGAAGTCCCAATCCACCCCATTTAAAAAAATAATAAATTTATTTATTTATTTTTGGCTGCGTTGGGTCTTCGTTGCTGTGCGTGGTCTTTCTCCAGTTGCGGCAAGCAGGGGCTTCTGTTCGTTGCGGTGTGCAGGCTTCTCACGTTGTGGAGCATGGGCTCTAGGCGTGCAGGCTTCAGTAATTGCAGCATGTGGGCTCAGTAGTTGTGGCAGTCGGGCCTTAGAGCGCGTGGGCTTCAGTAGTTGTGGTGCATGGGCTTAGTTGCTCTGCGGCATGTGAGATCTTCCCGGACCAGGGATCGAACCTGTGTCCCCTGCGTTGGCAGGCAGATTCTTAACCACTGACCACCAGGCAAGTCCCCCACCCCATTTTTAAACAGATGGGAAAAAAAATAAAGCCAGGAGAGATGACATGGTTTGTAATTCATTCTTTCATTTAACAAATAATTATTGCAGGCCTAATATGTGCCAGACTCTAGATGCATAACTGGTAATTGGCATGACCGGCATTATATCCTGAGTGCTAATTCTTCTGCTGTTTCCCAATTAAGTCTGGTTATTTCCCAGTTTAGTTGTTTGAAACGCAGTAGTGCTGACCAGAAAAGAATTTAATCTTTTCCTTTCAGAAAATTCTATTCTACTGTAAGACACAAGGGAGTCCTTAAGCACTCCTTCCTGCTCAGGCTGGGCATTTCTCTCTCCTCTGCCTTTGCTTGTGATGCTTCTATGGTGCCCTTGCCAACTCCTATTCATCCTTTGAAGCCCAGCCAAATGTCTTCTCTGTCGTGAGCTTTTCACCATCCCCGTCCCACACCAGAGGCAGTAGCACCCAGGACTATGCTCCCAGCGTTCTACTTACTCCTTTATTGCAGACAGCCCCTATCTCAGCCTAACTGGCGTTACCTGACTGTACTGTTTATTTGTGTTCACTATGATTCTCTTGTACTAGACTCCATGAAGCCTCAGATGCATGTCATCCCTCCTGTTGCCTTCTGCAGTATCTCAAGTGGCTCTTCTGTGCTGTGACTGTGACACATGCACTCGATGCTCCAGCTGACTGGACTTGGGGCTGAAGCTTGAAATGTGGGTAGTCACTTGAGGTTGCGTGTGGATGATGCCAGGCCTTCCCAGGGGCTCGGTGCCAGCCCTGCTCAGCAGGCCTCTGAAACGGACAATGACAAACCCACACAATGTATATGTATTGGGTGATGTTTTTCTTTCCTAGGACTGCCATTATAAAGTACCACAAACTGGATGGTTTAGATCATCAGAAATTTATTGTGTCAGTGGATCTGGAGGCTAGAAGTCCCAAATTGAGATGTTGGCTGGCTTGGTTCTGTCTGAGGGCTGGGACAGAACCAAGGACTGTCTGGGACTCACTCCTAGCTTCTGGGGACCTCAGCATTCCTTGGCACTTAGATGGCATTCTCCCTGGGTCTTCACATCCTCTCCCTTCTGTACATGTCTGTCTCTATGTCTAAATTTCTCCTTTATATAAGGACACAGTCATCTTGGATCAGGACCCACCCTAACAGCCTCATCTTAACTTGATCATCTGCAAAGACGATCCTATTTCCAAACGGACCCTATTTCACAGACAATGGGGGTAAGGAGTTCAACATCATCTTGGGGACACAGTCCACCTCATAACAGGTGGGAAAAAGAGGAGTAAGCCCACTTGGACTCAGTCCTAACATCCCAGAAGCACTGGGTCCCAGAGTGAACGTCTGCTGACAAGGTGGCTTCCTCTGCTACAGCACAACTCCAAGGATCACTGCCAACATCTCTGTCACTGCAGGAATCTGCTTTCCCTTTTCTTTCTAAAGAATGTGCCTAATTTAGTTTTGCTGCTCCTTGGAGACTTGGCCCTTTGCATTCACATTTCCATCCCTCCAGCCCTATTGCTGTCCTGCAGGTAGCAGGTGGCGATAAATGCTGTCACACTTGCTGGCTGTAGACTGCAGGGCTTATGAAGTCCTGGATTTGAACTCAGGCTCCCACTTGTACTAAGTGTGAGAGTTTGGATGCTGCTTAAGCTTTCAGCTTCCATTTCCTTTTTCAAAGCATGGGGCAACCCCACCTTACAGGGTGGTTATAAATGAGGCACGCAATGATGGGTAGCACTGCAGAGCAGCTGGTATAAGGTTAGTTCGATAAAGAATAGCTGTTATTTTTATTGGTTATAAATGAGGTGAGCAAACTGTTGAAATAACTAGCCCAGGCACGTAACAGTTAGGGTTTTGAAAAACACGTTTCTAGTTTAGCAGAAAAAGCACAAAGGTTCATATGACCAGCCAGAATGCCATCTGGAAGACACCGCTTTAAATTCAAACTCCACCCAGGAAGGAAAAAAGATAGTGTCATATAATTCTAAAACATGTGATGGTCCCCAAACCACAAGTCTAATGTCCATTCTCCTTACCCCTCTCATATGGAAAGGACAGTGAATCCGGCCGTCTTTCTCCAGGACAGGCCCTGGTGGCCTCTGTTGCGTGTTCACTTTGGTGCCACCAGAGCCCTGAGCTAAATGATCAAGCCAGCCAGAAAGTAAAGGTACTGCAAGCAAATCTCAGTCGATACATTTGTGTGTATGAAATAACAATTTTTATAATTTACTTTCTCTCTTGAGCCCCAGCCTTTTGGAGTCCTCCCCACCCCCACCAGAAGCTTCCAGGGGCCTCTGCCCTCCAGGCATCTGCCCACACGGGTTCTTGCCTGTCTGTCATTCTGCTCGCCGTGCCCTGCAGGCAGCAGCTCTGCCATGCCCAACCAGGGACACGGTCATCTCTTTGCAAGGCTGCCTAGAACAGGGATACGTGATGCAAATGCCTACAGGAAGCGTGTAAGGAGAGCTCATGAGTGAAGCAAGCAGTCTGCCTGTTAGACACATAAGAACGTCTTCAGGTCTACAAAGAAATGCAGCAGCTCCTCTGTTTCTTTCAGCATGAGCCATCTTTAGTCTATCTTGTACTCCTTCATTTACGGAAAAAATCTGGGTTAAAGAGGACCACCCTCTATCGTCTGGAGAGCAGCAGTGCAAGTGTCACCGTGAGTGGCAATTAACCCTTGGCTTTAGCATAGGGATGAAACAGGGACTTTTAGGGACTCTGGCAAACTAGAGCGTTCATTCCTTATCTAAGGTAGGCAGCCTTGGTGCCATAAACGACTGAACACAGTGTGGCCCAAACTGCTAATTATTCAAGAGAAGCCCCAACCCGGACTTTTATGTAAAATTGCCTAGATTTGTAATGCTGAGCGACTGAAATTCACATGGCCAAACAAAGTCAGATGTAACCCACTGGCCTTTACTTTGTGGTCACAACTCACCGCTACAGCTTCTTGGGGGCAGGCCTGCTAGAGAGCCCACACAGCAGCCCTGCCTGTCCCCACTACTCTGTCCAGGGTCTTCCTGCTTCTGCCCAAGACATTATGCCTCTGGCTCAAATCTTCTCCCTGCTGGGGCTTAAGCTTTTAGAAACAAAAGTTTGAGGGCGATTTCAGCTTTCTGCCCCATCTCATCCCTTCGCCATGATAAACCCAGAGGGGAATACCTGCTAGGAGACAGGGAAGGGAAAGGAGGAAATACCAGAATAAAAATATAGTTTAGTATCTCAAAGATATTATCTTGCCACACAGACTTACTGAACATATTTGATCTGAGGCTACCTATAAAACAGTTTCAGAATTTCTCTACACTATGGACTCTAAGGAAGGAAGCACTAGGAAACTCTTTTAGAAAGGAAATCCCAATTCAGCCAATTAATCAAGATTCCATTTTTCACAGTAAAATAGATGTATCTAACATAGCATCTTCTTAATAATATAGTATGATGTAACACTTACTTTTATTAGTATAGGTCCCTTGTATTCTTGATTCTGCCATGGGCAATTTCTGAATTCAATAATAAGGTTTTTGAAAAAATATGTAATACCTTGAAGGTTTGACTTAATAGTAAACACAATACTAGTTATTACTGAGCCATCATGGATTTAAAGGACTAACGTTATTACTGAGCCATAACTGGTTTAAAGGACTAAAGCAATATAACCCTTGTGCTCTGGGAAGATGAAAGACTTGGGAGCAGAAAGTTCACACTCAAATTACCTTTGTTTCACCATTTTCTTTGGTGGTGGGAGAGAGATGCTGGTCTCACTGTGATACTGATTTGAGTGGTCAGGAATGGGGCAAGAATATTAGAAATATACCAGATGAAAATCCTTCAAATAAATGAACTTATTACCCTCCTGACCTATATAATCAGCATGGAGGAAGGAGGAATAATTGCCCTGCGGCACACGAGTATGTGAATGTGAGGGAAAAGGTACCAGAGGAATCCAATAATCCACATTACCTGCTTCTTCCCTCTGAATATTTTACACTAGAAATTAGAGAAGTTTTGGGTTACTTTCCTCCAGTAACGTTACAAACATTTTTTAAAAGGAGAGTATTAGTATCAGCAGAAATAAATGGCATATCTATAGTGGCACGGAGAAATGAATGTTTTGGCACAAATATGGTGCTTATGTTATGATGCCCTAAGACTCAAAACATTTGGTATTTCTTGAATTTTCCTTCTAGAGATACTGAAGTTTTCAAATGCTGTCTATAATAAAATATATTACACCCAAGTTGACATCTAATGACTTAATAACATTTAAATATTAAAACATTAAGACACATAAAAGGTACAGCTTCTGTAGCCATGCAAATTCTCTGTGAGATGCTTGATGCAATCCTAGTTTTCAGTAAGTAAACTTTGTACTTGTGGAAACTGCATTTATTCAGCCTTGACATTAGGAAAGTAAGCAAATTATTTCAGTGCCAAAGGATCGCTCACCTAGGCTGGAGTAAGTAAATGTGCTTTCCCAATGCTACACTCCCAGAGAATTTTTGCAGTGACAGAATTAGGCTCATGTCAATTGTAGAGAGAGGTGGGGGAGACCATTAGTACCTAAATATAGGGCTGAGCGCCCATGCAGTTGGCAGGAGGAGGTGAGACCCCTTTGGAAGATGGCACGGCCGGCTTTAACGTGACAACAGCTTTCAAAACTAAACAAATATTTACTGAACACCTGCGACTGCCAAGCTTTGAGTCCTTTGGGGAATTAAGAAACAGATAAGCAAGGTCCCTGTCCTCAAAGAGATGTCATTCTACCCCAGGAATCAATCATGAACCCTGAAAACTGTGATATAAAGCAGAAGGCAGGGCTTCCCTGGTGGCGCTAGTGGTTGAGAGTCCGCCTGCCAATGCAGGGAACTCGGGTTCGTGCCCCACTCCGGGAAGATCCCACATGCCACGGAGTGGCTGGGCCCGTGAGCCATGGCCGCTGGGCCTGCGCATCCGGAGTCTGTACTCCGCAACGGGAGAGGCCACAACAGTGAGAGGCCTGCATACCGCAAAAAAAAAAAAAAAAAAAAAAAAAGCAGAAGGCAGCACCAGAGGAGAGACCCAGAGTGGGGATGAGCGAGGGGTCAGGACAAATCAGGAAGGCTCTGTGGAGAAGGGGCTGTCCTAGGGGCCCGTAGGAATGCTGAGCAGGATTCTGACCCACAAAGGCCGGGTGAAGGGCATTCTGAGTGGGGAAAACTATAGGCAGTAGCTAAGGCAAGAAACTGCAGGTCCTATTTGGAAAACTTTAAATAGCCCTTTTGAGTGAAACACAGAGAGCCTTCAATTTAGAGGGTGGGCAGAAGAAGGTAAGATGAGAGCAAGAGGTGGAGGACAGATTAAGTCTGTCGCTGGTGTGTGCCACAAATCTTCCAAAATCCAACACTCAGCTTGGTGTTTGACAGTTTCATTGAAGACACATGTGACCTCCGTTTTAGTGACCCAGTGGTAACTCAGAAGTGGGAGGATGCCAGGAAGGGTGATGGGGACAGAAACTAAAGGTAATGATAACTGATCACTGCCCCCTCTATAGCCTTGCACCTCCATGCAGTTTCCAAGAAGCCCAGTGTGTGTGTTCAGGGGGTGTACCTATAAATACTGGAGCAGGGCAACATGTTTATACAAGGAAGGAAAAGCTGCTCCTCCGAATCAAGAAATTTAACAAAGAAATAACCGAACTAAGAATTTCTGAACCTGCTGGGCGACAAGAGATCATCCACAAAAGGCAATCATAAATTTAAGATTTCATGGCATTCATGTAATAGGGTTAATATTCTCTGCATGGAATTTTCCACCTTTGCCTGTCTTCCCTTTTTTTACTGCTTTATTTTTTATTGTTTTGGTCACGCTGTGTGGCTTGAGGTATGTCAATTCTCCGACTAGGGATCGAACCCAGGCCCCAGCAGTGAAAGCACTGAGTCCTAACCACTGGACCGCCAGGGAATTCCCTTGAATTTCAATTAGTTTCAACCTAATAAAGCCTTTTTATAGCCAACCAGAAACATCTGTAGTAATCAAAGGCTCTAAAATAAAAACTATAGTGCTAATATGTTGTAAGCATTCAGGGGATCCTGGATAAAGCACAGTCAAACCCCCTGATAACGCACTCATCAAAAATATAATTTTAGATATACTTCAGAATTGGCAACTGGTTCCCATTTCTTGCCTAGCCCCTATTTGAGAACAAGGCAGGGATAAGGGTCAGGGGTAGGGGTTAAAGTTCTACACTAGGGTGGGGAAGGGGGTCTTGGAGTGGAGGCAAAGGTCATGAAGGTGAAGGAAAGTCATGGGAATTTGTTTCAGAAAGAGAAGAGGTGAAGGGTGAGTCCCTGGTCCTCAGTATTCTCCCAGATGAATTTCTGAATCTGGCCAACTAACTGGTACATTTCTGGGATCATGGATGCTATCCTGTTGCCTCTGGACTCAAAATTATCCCCAACAATATTTAAGTTGGAGCCAATCAACACCACCAGGTGGCACCAAATCACAGTTGAGTTGGGCATGAATTTAGGTAGGGCAGCTAGACTCCCAGAATTCCTCACCAGCTAGCTCTATACTGGTCATTTTTTTTTGTTAATCTTACAAAAAATTGTGACCTCACATTTCACATCACTGAATTCTTTGGATCTCACATATCCAATTACTAATAATTGAGGCAAGTATTCTCTTAGTAGACTAAAGACCAAAAGAGACTAAATTAGACATTGTGCTAATTGCTTTATAGACATTAGCTAGTTTAATCCTTCAAAAACCTATGAGGCATAATATGAAACTACCTATTTTTATAGGCAAAAAATTCTCAACTATTGACTAGATGACATTTTCATCTAGTACAGTCTAACAGTTATTACTTAGGTGCTGAGCTCTATATATATACTTCATAGCTTGAGCTTATTAATTATTCAAAATTTTGATATGTGTATAGTATGTCTGCTTGATTTATCAATTTCTGAAAGATGTGGCTAAAATCTTTTAACTGTAACTTGATTTATCCATTTCTCCCTGCCTTTTTTTTTTTCAGTTGTTTCTTTGTATATTTTGAGGCTGTATTGTTAGGTGCATACATGTTTTTTATGGTTATATCTTTTTGCTCTATTGTTTCTTTTATCAGCATATAATGCCCTTCTTTGTCCATTATATTTTTTTGCCTTATATTCTATATTGTCAGATATTAATATTCTTTTCCTTTTTTCTTTTGGCTCATATTTTTTTCCATCTTTTATTTTCAATCTTTCTGTGTCTTTTTGTTTTAAGTTTCTCTTTTAGACAACTTATTATTGGATATTGCTTTTTTTTTTTTTTTTTTGTGGTACGCGGGCCTCTCACTGTTGTGGCCTCTCCTGTTGCGGAGCACAGGTTCCGGACGCGCAGGCTCAGCGGCCGTGGCTCACGGGCCCAGCCGCTCTGCGGCATGTGGGATCTTCCCGGACCGGGGCACGAACCCGTGTCCCCTGCATCGGCAGGTGGACTCTCAACCACTGCGCCACCAGGGAAGCCCTGTTTGTTTGTTTTTGCTGGCTTAAATGTTGAGCATTCCAGCTTGCCTGGAATCTGTCTTACTTCAAAACTCATGTTTTGTCTTTTGTACCACACCAAGAGTTTGATGTCATTGGAACCTTAGAAATTTGTCATCTACCCACTGAATCTAAAACTGGTATTGGTGTGAAAATTATTTGGAAGTTTATAAGAAATGTTGATTCCTGGACCTCCTCTTTAGAGATTCTGCCTCAGTAGGTCTGGGTAAAGTCCTGAATCTACAGCAAGCCCCTGACTTTGATGCAGGTGGTTCAGAGACCACATTGTGGGAATACTGTTCTCATCCCACCCCACAGCTTTCCAAATAGCAAGCTTTACACTTCTCTTTGCTCCTTAAATATTGCTTTTTAAAGATACACCCCTGGGTGGGCTCTACAATCTCCTTTCTAGACCTTTTCTCACTTTATATTGTCCTATATGTTAAAAGAATTCTCTAGACCTACTTTACATATAATTTATATTCTTCTAACTAGTTTCCAATCCAATGTTCCTTTACTGTTACTCTATCTTACTTGCTTCCTTCACCATTATAAACACATATTTCCTGGGAGTAACCTGGCGGTCTAGTGGTTAGGACTCAGCGCTTTCACTGCTGTGGGCCCAGGTTCGATCCCTGGTCAGAGAACTAAGATCCTGCAAACCACATGGCGGGGCCAAAAAAATGAAATAAAATTTAAAAAAATTAAAAAATAAAATAAAAACATATTTCCTTGGACAGCATTTACTGAATGTCAACCTCTGTAATGCGTGCGGAGATAGGGGCTTTCGAGCACTCAGCAGCCACTTTGTTAGTAAGCATGACTGTCTCCACTTCTGAAAGGCAAGACAAAGCTTGGGGAATTTGCCTAATGTCACATTCAATGGGGAAGCTAGTATTTGAACCCAGATCTGTCTGTTCTCTTTGTTATATCCCACTCTGCCTTCAGAGAGACTCTGATCCTCAGGAGCCCACAGTATAGTGGTGAAAGACAGAAACAATCTCCCTCTCTGGTCATCTTTGTATCCAAGATAGTGCTTTGCACGTAGTCACACTTAATAAATGTCAGTGAAAAGAAAACATGAATTTATCCTGGCTTCTTACTTCTTTCTCAGTTTATGGTTTCCAAGTCAGGGGAATCACAATCTGGTAAAACAGAGAAGTAAAGAGGACCATTTGGAAAAACACAAATTCGGAGACAAAACAGAAAGAACACTCTATGTCACACAGTGAGTTTCTTCCTCTGAACAGCTACTGTAACAGATCATCAAAGTCCCATTATGTGAAAATGCCCATTATAATAAGCTAGGGCTACTTTCATTTTGAACTCTTCAATTTATTTTTCTAATTAATTCAGTAAAAGTCTTTAGGTGATACAACATGTAATATTACTACTATTTTCTCCTTCCTGGACTCAGTTTTATAATGCTGATGTTGAACATAATAGAGCAAGCAACTATAGGTAATTGTAGAAATTATTGTTGGGAATTTGCATATGAAATACACACCTTTTACTGCCTCTAGTTGGCATTGTTAACTCGGTTATAAATAGTACAGCTGACATACTGCAAACAGAAAGTGCTTTTTGATGGGCAAAAATGGAAGATTGCTATGAATGGAGGAAGTGTTAGCACACAATGTTTAAGTTGGAAAGCTTTCATTGTCACTAGTCAAGGGGGAATGTGATTAATTTACTCATCGTGGCCTTGCTTAAGAATCCAATCATATAGAAAGACTTACGGTAAAGCTTCCTAAAAACAGATATTTATGCTACTATTTATGTAAACAAGTAATACATCCAATCTATAAACATATTTGAAGAGTGTTGATGGGCACTTTTAAGAAAATGAAGCGGTTCCCTTTGGATTAATCTCTTGCTGTGTATATGTGGTGAGGCAAAGTAATAGGACTGAGATATAACATTGGAGAGTGCAGTTTATATTTATGCCACTCCTGAAGATAAAGCTTACACTGGGGTCATTTTGCTGAAATCATCTACTAGAATTTGAAATTTTAAAAACTATTTGAAAAACTTTAACCAGTGAGAAAGAACATAAATATGCCATTCATTGTGACTGTATGACCATAAAAATTATAATTCATAGGGCAGTATTTTTGCGGTGTTTTATACTGCTTGAGGGCAAAAATTCAATCACTGTTACTATGCAGGCTGTTTCAATCATTACGAGGCATAGGTACAGACTAGTGATGACTTTTGTAAATGATAAAACATTTGCAGAAATTGTTATATTTTTATGGGCTGTAATACTTCAGTTTTCAAAAGTTTGGTGTCATTTTGGGTTTTTTTTGTTATGGGTATAAAGCAACTATGACACAGAATTTTAATGCTGAACTACTCATCCAGATGACAGGAGAGGTGAGGGGGCTAGGGACAAAATTTTCTTCCTACGCATTTGTTTTTAGGCATTTATATTTGCCTGAGTGCTTTGGTACCATGGTGACAGCTTAGCAACAGCTAGATGCAAATTAAGGTAATCTGCCATGCCAGCCTCTGATCATAAAACATGGACATATATATACTAACAAACGTAAGGTAGATAGCCAGTGGGAAGCAGCCGCATGGCATAGGGAAACCGGCTCGGTTCTTTGTGGCTGTCTGGAGGGGTGGGATAGGGAGGGTGGGAGGGAGGGAGACAAAGAGGGAAGAGATATGGGAACATATATATATGTATAACTGACTCACTCTGTTATAAAGCAGAAACTAACACACCATTGTAAAGCAATTATACCCCAATAAAGATGTTAAAAAAAAAAAAAAAAAGATTAAAAAAATAAATAAATAAATAAAAAATAAAAAGTTGGTAGGTAGGACACTGGGAAGAAAAATACAGATGTTTAGACGTTTAATGGTTTAATCAAAAAGAGACTTGTTCTATTACCTGCCCTTGTCTGTCTCTTCACCTTCTCTCTCTCTCTATCTCTTTATAAAGAGATGAGGATCTAAAAAAAAAAAAAACAAAAACAAGAAACAACCCAAACAAACCCCCGTATTTAAATTGATGAGATAAAACAAAAATTAAACCTTTTTAAATAGGAAATAAAACAACACACTTTATTCTTTCTTAAATAGGATCTAATGATCACAACATGTGTATGGAAAGCGTTTTTTGGTTTTTTGCTTTTTGTTTCTGGCTGCGCTGCGTGGCACCAGGGAAGTTAGTTCCCAGACCAGGGATCAAACCCATGCCCCCTGCAGTGGAAGTGCAGAGCCCTAAGCACTGGACTGCCAGGGAAGTCCCTGGGAAGTGTTTTGCAAAGACATTTCCAAAGGGTTTTTTCATACTAATGGACATTTGATTTCTGTTGATGGCTATTAAAGGGACAAAGTTACATACCTTTGGACCAACAGACTTGGATGACATGATGGATACTGTCATTTTTAAAGGCAACATATGATGTCTTTCATTATCTTTATTATAATTTATATGTAAAACAGAGAAAGTAAAATAATCTGAAAGGAAGAACATAACCTTTGGAAAGCTAGGAGGAAATAAAATCACCTTGATTTTCAGGGCTATTAATTTTATTTCAAATACCCTGGTAATGGTAAAATACAGGTTAAAGCAAATAGTCGTTAGCTAGTTGAACAGACATGGCAAATGGACTTCAACTTGCCTGCTGGCTCTGACACAATAATAGTGGCCCTGGAGAGCTGTGTTGAGGAGGATTCTGAGGTTCTGTAGGAAAAGGGCTGTGAATGATGAGTGAACGCCTGTCACAGCTGAGAGGGGGACTAGAGGGTAAAAGACTTGTTAAGTGCAATGTGGGGGGTGGAAGGGAAGGAGGGTTAGCCCAAAGCACCCAAATACAGACTGTAAATTTATTTTAAGTCTTACATTTTATAATATAATGAATGCAAATCTTACGTTTAATTCCATAATATATATATATCTGGTATGCTATACAAGTTTAAAGGCTCATTTGTAGTTAAATTACGTAACGCTAACTTTGTGGGAAAAAAATATGTTCTTAGACAATGTGCATGTTCATTCTGTGGCTTCCACAGTACCTGGCAGGCTTCTGAGTATCCCTGGGAGTCTCTGCACCCCATTTAGTGACACCCACACCTGGAAGATTGATAGAAATAAAACAGTTTAAATTTGTGCATGATAATGTAAGACTCAGAGAAGTAAATTAACCTGCTTGTCAATAGCAGAGCTGGGATTTGAAGACTCTAAAGCCCAATTTCTTGTTTGTTTGGTTTTTTTTGGCCGCACCATGTAGCAGGTAGGATCTTAGTTCCCGGACCAGGGATTGAACCCGTGTCCCCTGCAATGGAAGCTCGGAGTCTTAATCCCTGGACCACCATGGAAGTCCCTAAAGCCCAATTTCTTAACGAAGAGTCTGTCTATATTATTCCAAAGACAAGTACCAGGATTCCCTGGGATTCAGGGTTTGGTATTAAATTACTGATTTTTTTTTTTTTTTTTTGCGGTACGCGGGCCTCTCACTGTTGTGGCCTCTCCCGTTGCGGAGCACAGGCTCTGGACGTGCAGGCTCAGCGGCCATGGCTCACGGGCCCAGCCGCTCCCCGGCCTGTGGGATCTTCCCAGACTGGGGCACGAACCCGTGTCCCCTGCATCGGCAGGCGGACTCTCAACCACTGTGCCACCAGGGAAGCCCTAAATTACTGATTTGAAAAAGAACTTTTGGGGCTACAGAAGACCATATGGTAACTAGTAAGTTGGCAATTTCAGTACTGCTGTTAAAGAAAAGCATGGTTTCCATTTGGGGTTATGGAAAAGTTATAGAAATAGTGGTGATGGCTGCACAATAGTGTGAATATAATTAATGTCACTAAATTGTACACTTAAAATTACTAAAATAGCACATATTATGCTATACATATATATATATATATTACCACAATTAAAAAAAAGAAAATCGTGATTCATGGATTAGAAGATTAATATCGTTAAGATGGCAATTATCCAAAATTAGATCGATATATTCAATACAGTCCCTATCAAAATCCCAGCAGGCTCTTTTGTAGAAATTGACAAGCTGATCCTAAAATTTTTATAGAAATGCAAAGGACCCAGAATGGCCAAAACGATTCTGTAAAAGAAGAACTACAAGCATAAATGGGGAAATCTGAATAAGATTGATGGACTGTATCAACGTCAACATTCTGGTTGTGATCTTGTCCTGTAGTTTTACAAGATGATACCATTGGGGAAAATTGTAAAGCGTACCTAGAATCTCTCTGTATTATTTCTTACAACTACTTGTGAATCTATAATTACCTCAAAATTAAAAGTTTAATAAAAAAATATAAAAGTTAATATAAAACTATAGTAATCGGGCTTCCCTGGTGGCGCAGTGGTTAAGAATCCACCTGCCAACGCAGGGGACATGGGTTCGAGCCCTGGCCCAGGAAGATCCCACATGCCGCAGGGCAACTAAGCCTGTGTGCCACAGCTACTGAGCCTGCGCTCTAGAGCCCGTGAGCCACAACCACTGAAGCCCGCGCGCCTAGAGCCCGTGCTCCGTAACAAGAGAAGCCATCGCAATGAGAAGCCCATGCACCGCAACGAAGAGTAGCCCCCGCTCGCCGCAACTAGAAAAAGCCTGCGCACAGCAACGAAGACCGAACGCAGCCAATAAATAAACAAACAAGTAAATAAAAATAAAGCTATAGTAATCAAGGAAGTGTGGTTCTGGCATAAGGACAGACATAGAGATCAATGGAACAGAATTGACAGAAACAGACTCTTGTATTTAGGGTCAACTGATTTTCTACAAAGTTGCTAAGGCAACTCAAAGGAGGAAAGAATAGTCTTTTCAACAAATGGTTCTAGACCAGCTGGATATCCACATACAAAAAAAAATTAATTTAGTCCAGTGGTTTTCAATGGGGGCGATTTTGGCTTCCCAAAGGCAGGGAAATTTTGGCAATGTCTAGAGACAATTCTGGTTGTCGCAGCTGGGGTTGGCGTGCTACTGGCATTTAATGGGTATACACCAGAGATGCTGCTAAACATCCAGCAATGCACAGGACAACCCCACAACAAAGAATGACCCAGCCCAATATGTCAATAGTGCTGAGGATGAGATACCTGATTTAAACCTTTACCTCACACTATATACAAAAATTAACTAAAAATGGATCATAGACCTAAATGTAAGAGCTAAAACTATACAACTTTGAGAAAAGGACATTGGAGAAAATCTTTGTGACTTTGGGTTAGGCAAAGATTACTTAGATATGACACTGAAAGCATGACCTATAGAAGAAATTGATAAAGTGGACTTCATCAAAATTAAAGACTTTTGCACTTCAAAAGGAACAATTATAAAAATGAATTTAAGCTATAGATTGGGAGCAAATATTTGCACACCATATATCAGATAAAGGACTTATATTCAGAATATATAAAGAATGCTTATATCTCAATAAGACAAACAACCCAATTAAGAAATAGGCAAAAGATTTGAACAGACATTTCGCCAAAGAAGATATATAAATGACTAACATGCTCATGAGACGATGCTTAACATCATTAGTCATTAGGAAAATGCAAATACAAATCACAATGAGATACAGTCTCATTCCTACTAGAATAGCTATAATAAAAAATGGAATACTGGGGACTTCCCTGGTGGTCCAGTGGTAAAGAATCCGCCTTGCAATGCATGGGATGCACAGGTCTGATCCCTGGTCAGGGAACTAAGATCCCACATGCCATGGGGCCAATAAGCCCGCACACCACAACTACTGAGCCCATGCGCCACAAGGAAAGATCCTGTGTGCCGCAACTAAGACCCAACAAAACCAAAAAAAAAAAAAAAAAAGCAATAATAAAAGAAAAATAAATAAATATTTTTTTAAAAAAGGGAATACCAAGAGTTGGCAAGGATGTGAAGAACTTGGAACCCACATGTGTTGGAAAGGTAAAATGATACGGTTACTTTGGAAAATCGATCTGGCAATTTCTAACAGGTTAAACATAAATTTATTATAACTTTTACTCCTGAGGATCTACTCAGGAGAAATGAAAACTTATGTCCACATAACGACTTGTACATGAGTATTCACAACAGCATTATTAATAATAGGTCAACAGTAGAAACAACCCAAATGCCAATCAACTGGTAAAGGGATAAATGAATATAATATATCTGTTCGATGGAATATTATTTAGCAATATAAAGGAATGAAATAATGATTAATTCCATAACATACATAAACCTCAAAAACATTATGCTAAGTGACAGAAACCAGATGCAAAAGACTAAGTATATAAAACTTCATTTATATAAAATGTCCAGAGAAGGCAAATCTATAGCGACAGAGAGTAGATTAGTGGCTGCCTAGGATTGAGGGTGGGAGCAGGGGTTGACTGCAAATGTGCACAAGGGATCTTTAAAACTGAATTGTAGTGATGCTTGCACAACTTTGTAAATTTACTAAGAAGCATTGAATTGTATACTTAAACTAGATGAATTTTATGATATGTAAACTATACTTCAATAGAGCTGCTTTTGAAAATGCAATTAAAGCAATTCTAAATCTTCAAAAAAAGAAGAATAAAAGGAAAGAAAAGTACAGAACTGCATAAACAGGCGGCAATTAGGAAGCTCACAATTAACTGATCGCATTCCACATACACGAGAAAGTTTAAGTAACTGTGCAACTCATGATATAAGGGAGGAGGACAGGCATTGAAATGTGACAAGTGAGAAGTAATGCGAATAGTAAAGTTATGATGATTAATTTAAGGAAGGAAAGGTTGCAAGTGTAGCTTAATTCTTTGAGGATGATGCTGTTTTCTCCTTCATTTGAAGGCTTACAAAAAAAGAAAGATCCAAACAAAAGAAGACAATAACAAAACACAATAAACTCATACTGTTATAGCATGAAAGATTTGGGTCAGATAAAGGTTATTTTGTTTCCCTTCAAACAAACCCTAGGAGTTTCCTTCTCCCAAGTCCTTGAAGAAGGAAAGACGGCGCCTCAACTCTTAGAAAATGGTTTCTCCTTGGTTTTGGCCAAGAGCTGGACCTAACACAACTGCCTGAGGGCCTTTCCTGTCCTAGGAGATTGTGAACCTCAGTGGGAAGAGAGAAGTCAACCTACTGAAGTGTGGCTGGCTGAGAACTTGCAGTGAAGCAAGAGGAAAATACACAGAGATGTGAATCCATTTTGAGCATCATCTCGAAGGAATGGGAACCACCAGCTGAAAAGATTAATCATTCAGGCTAAAGAATTTTAAGAGAATTTATTCCACAGTTTTAACCTGCTACTGTGGAGAACCTGCAGGGGCACTGTTTTTCCAAGACAAAGACTTTCTTAGTAGCAGGTTGGGATTTGACTTATGAGAATTTACTGTATACCCATTTATCCCAGAGAAACCAATCAGGGATAGAAATTCAATATACCTTGTTTAGAATTTAAGCTACTTATCAATAGTGGTGATGAAGACTGCAGCACCATGAAAAAATGTTTATGATGTATTATGTAAAAACAGCAGGACCCAAAGTTGAACTTATACTATAATTACAACCATGCAAAAAAAAAAAGATAGGCATAAAAAAAAAAAAGATAGGCATAGCAGAAAAGGCTGGATTAAATACAAATGAAATGGTGATACTGATTATGTGAGCATGGTGAGACTGAGAGTAATTTTTTTCTACTTTCCAAAATTTCTTTAAAAGTGTTTATTTACTTAAATGCATCAAAAAGTGAAATCTTCCCAACAACAGTCAAGGCAGTGGGGAGCCTACTCATTTGCTCAGGATGCACAGTGATGGGTATACTATTAGTCTTAGAAGTGAGCAGATCACATTGAAAGAAAGCTGATAGAGCTTCTCCATGGAGATGGAATCAGCATCTATAAAAAGGAAGAAAAGGAATGAAAGCCTGAGAAACTTTCTCTTTCTACGGAAGAGTAAGAAATACATATCTAGGAAGAATATTCCTCCATCGGTAGAGGCCTAAAACCTAGTACTTCAGCGCCCCAAGGGCAGGTGGGGAAGCTAAAGGGAGGGGTGGACACCACTGTCAGTTCTGGCCCCACTGGGTTCTCCCCAGGTGACCTTCTTTTTCAAAAGTATGTTTTCTCCTTAATGTAAAGGCAGGATCCCTTCTGAAAAAATAAAACAGTTAATTTGAGAAGGGATTAGGAGTGATGGTAGGAAATGGAGAAAGAGGTAAATGACAGTCTTGTTAGATTGCTCTGTGTTTTAAAAAGAAAGTGCAAATAGCTTTATTATTACTAAAAGGTGATTAACAATAATGGAAACTATTAATAATAATGGAGTGACAACTGTGTCCTCACAAATAGATTAAAAAATCAACCCAATCCATCTCTGCCCTTTTGAGTTTTAGCAAAGGTGTGGCATGCCTTCTCCAGATTGAGAGGCAGTCATTAGATTCTAAAGATAAATCCTGGAACTTCTATTGGTCAGAAAGGTGAGATCTTAACAACAGGATTTCACAGTGGGAAGACAAATGAAGGGGCAGGAAAGAATCTTCCTGAATCTAAGAACTCTAGGAAGGAACGTGAAAAGGGTTTTCTGAAAGCAAGGTTCTCCTTATCTGTGATGGACCTGCTGTTTAGTTAGTCTTTTATTTTTTTTTGGCTGCACCATGTGGCTTACAGGATCCTAGTTCCCTGACCAGGGATTGAACACAGGCCACGGCAGTGAAAGCACCGAGTCCTAACCACTGGACCGCCAGGGAATTCCTAGTTAAGTCTTAAAAAAGAGAGAAAGAAAAAGAAGTATCCTTTAGCTGCAATTTTGTTGATTAAACACAATTCCCCCAAAGCCACTTGCCCAAAGAGATCTATGTTACAGCAACCTGTCAGGTTTTGAAAGATAATCACGGATTATTCAGATTACTTTCTGGTCACCTGAGTGACCAGAATGTTGTAGGTACTGGGCCTTAAAAAACGTGTACATCTTTTTGGAGCATTTTGCACTAATGTATATGTCTTTTACCCCAAGTTTGTAGGTTTCACCTGCATCCTGGGCCACAGCAATAACATTGGCATAGGTAAGAGAAAGTCTCAAACATTAGAGAATGAGACCTGGACCAGGCACACAATGTCACTGATCACTTATTTTTATGTGTGACTACGTTACCACATTATATAAGAAAACATGAAGAGGTTTAGTGTTGTCATCAAGTAAAACTCACAACAAAGTTTAACGATAGTCAGAATCCTTATCTTCTTTCAAAGTAACTAACAGTGAATGGCAAATAACTCACTATCTAATCAATATCTAATTGATACTGTTTTTCAGAAACAGTTTTTCTAAGTTGGGGAATTCAAAAGAAGATGACTTAGTGGCACAGGAAACAGCTTTGTAGTTCCTCGGGAAATATAATTTAAACATTTGGAAAAGAGTGTCTCTAGAGGTGGGACTAAGAGAGATGTGTGAGACACAAAAGGAAGGGTAGTCAGAGAAGAGGGGAAGTGGGTCACAGGTGCTGGGGGGTGAGGGCGGAAGCTGCATTAGCAAGGTGAAATGCTGTGGGGAAGTCTGCATGCAGCGGGACGGCTGGTAAACTTCACAGTGAGGTCACCAACTGTGAACGAGAAGGCGGCATCTCAGTGGAGTAGTGCCGTGAGACCCGATAGATTTGTTGAACAAGTAGTCTTTGAGTGTCTACAGTGCTGGCGCTGGTCTAGATGGTGGGGACCCGGCAGTGAATGTAGTGAATGACCAATTGCAAGGGTTAAGGAGTTAGTAGCCTGTAAGAAGGTGTGCCGCTAATGCTAGGAGGAAAAAAGTAGAGGTGGAAGGATAAATAGGGGCAGTGGGGGATTTCATTTAGGGGAGAACTGAGCCCATTCATAGCCAGCAGGGGAAACACAAGACTCAAGAATAGGGACATGAGGGAGACAGGAGGCTGAAGGCTCGAGATCTTTGGAAAGGAGTAGTCTTATCTGGAAAGAGAAGCAAAGGAAGAGAGAAAGAGGTGCTGTCTGGAATGACTCTAAAGTGGGGAGATGGCGTGTGAAGGCAAGCCAGTCTGTCAGATGCAGTCCTTTCTGCTGGCTCCTGCATCTATGAATGGGGGATTAAGTCTTACCCCCAGAGAGTGGTCGTGGGATTCGAACAAGACAGTACTGTTAAGGCCCTTAGCAGAGTGCCTAGTATACGCGCAGAGCCCTTACTATACTTGAAGAAAAGACTGATAGGGAGGAAGGAGAGCGCAGGTGGGCTCAGGGGCCTGAAGTGAGTGAGGTTTGCAGGTCCAGGTGGGGGGAGGAGGGACAATGGTTAATGAATGAATTCTTCACTCTAGCAAGAAACTGGGGGTGGAGGGTGATGCAGAGGGGGTAAAGGAGGAGGCATTCTAAGGTCACTAACTCTGCCTTGTCAGTACCTTCCCTGGCAGCACTCAGGCAGTGGGCCAAAAGGTGTAATTAAGCGTGTCTTGCTGCCCCCAAATTTCTCCCTAGAGATTGTCTGAAATTATAAGGGCTTAAAATGAATTAATAAATAAATATCCCTGAAGAAGGGGTATGGAGAAGACTATCAGTATTTAATACTTCAGACTGACTTAGCCAGCGTATTAGGTTTAACAAAAGCAGAGCTGTCACTCAACAGTGAGGGCAGGGCTGCTGCTCCCAGGGAGCCGGACAGACGGCAGGGCACAGGAGAGGGAACACAGGCCTGGAAGGCAGCTGGGAAGATGAAAGGGAGGTAGGAAATGTTCCAAAGAAAGCAGAAAGGCGGGTGTTGAAACAAAGAGTCCAGGATTATAAGCCACACAAAGGAGAGCTGGGAATTCTTTAGGTCACCTGTGAGGCAGCTTGGCAAGAAGTCTGCCATTAAGTTTTATGCTTTCCTTCATAGCTTCTCTTTGTGTTTCACCTTCCCTTGTTCCCTGAATTTCACATAGCATCTTTGTTATCTAGAGAGTCAGAAATGGCAAACTTTTAGAAAACAAAACAAAGCTGGAGAGGACCTCATATATTCTCTTGTTTAACCTTATTTTACAAATGTGGAAACTGAGGCTCAGAGGGAAGTGACTTGTTCAAGGTCACACAGCGAACCAGGTGCTAAACCGGAACTAGAGGAGCCCTAGAATCCTGCCTTGTGTTCCACAGTACCCGACCATCTGCTTAATAAAACCTACAGCTTGCTGAAGTTCCTGCTCATCCAGAGAACACAAAGCATGACTCCTCCTTTGTGGAAGTTAATGATTAAAACCTAGTCTGATCTAAAGCAACTAACCATAGTTACTAATTAAGCCAATTTCTGTGAGAAAAGACATTTCACACAGAAGAGTGGAGTGTTCTCTTCAGCTAAATCTATAGGCCTTCAAATTGTAGTAGCATAAACTGTACAATTACAACATTTCAAGTACACTTAAAAATATTTCAAAATACAATACCTTAACCTCTGTAGCTTACATTTTCTTTTCATTGCATGCCACATGATGGGTCCTGATAAAACGGTTTTGTAACTTTTGAAGAAGGAATTTAACTAAAGTGACTTCACTTAGTGTTTGAGTGAACTAGGTAATAAAATCTGTTTGCTGTGTTCGCTGTCTCCAGATAGGGCTGTAATTACACCACATAAGGAAGAAAGGTAGCTGAGTCTCAATCTAGATCATTTATGTAAACTCAGCCTTCTTGTCAACGGTGTTCTCATATTGCATGCATGCAAACCTCAAAAATCATCTCCTATGAACCACAGAGAGACAGTGTCCAATTGCAGACCTGTGAGATTGCTTATATTCTTTCTGTAATTGGATGTCTGTGGTTCAAGACCAAAATTTGACACTCTGAGGCTAAAAAAAAAAAAAATCACCAATGAATTCCCCAGTACAACAATTATATATCTGACACTTGTAAAAATTAAAGGTATTCTCTACACCAACGTATTACAAATGAATACATTTACTTGAAAAAAAGAAGCAACCTGTTCAGCTTAAAAAAAAAAAAGTTTGGTTCTTTGAAATGCATTTGAAAACATTTGGTCTTCCAGAAAGAAAAACAGGCAATTCCTACTATAACCAAGTTAACATCTGATAAGATTTTAATCTCCTACTTCAAATATTTGGCATTATTTTTTCAGCAGTTTCCCCCGCAAAATCTTACAGAACCCAAGAAGCACAAAGTATATCCATACTGCATCTATAAAATACAAAGACATAATTGCAAGAAGACAAAGCATGTTTTTTTTCCTTAATCATTAAACTACCCTCCGTTATGAAAAACTGGTCACTGGTTTTTGATTTGACAGTCCTCCCTGGCTGGCATTGATAGTGTTTCTCTTGACACCTGCAGCCTCCAGCTTGCCCTGTCCTCTCTAGAAGGAAAACCACAGGCCACCGCCCTGGCGCCATCCCTGGCTCAGTCCAATCAATAAGGACTTATTTCCTGTCCATTTGCTGAGGTCACAGGAGCGAATCTCATTAATTATTTCTGCTACTGAAGCCTCAAGTGTGCTTGTGGCGTGACAACTGAAAACTGCTTGACCTTTTTTCTTCTAATTTTGTTTGTAGCAGTTCCAAAAAGAAGACAGTATTCATTTAGCAGTGTGGTAAAAAGAAAAAAAATGTATATGTTGTTAAAGTCATTAACACATTTAAAGTATGTTTAAAAAAAAGAAAAAATAAAGTCATTAACACATTTAGATCTTTTATCATGAAAGCTCTCCCGATCACCTCATTCCCCAGTTTTTTTCAGCTAACGAACAATAGTCTTTTTAATTTGGTGTCACGAAAATCTGGTCACAGCAAACACAATGTTTTCTAAAGCAGTTCTGGCCTCCGAGGGAGGAAAGCTCTCCAGGGCCTCCAGTGCCTTGTTTCCATGGTAACGACACAGGTCAATAGCTGAAGTCACACCTTTGCCAGCGTTGATTGTTTCTCGCAACTGTTAAGAAACAAATGCACAGTAAAAGTCAGTTTTTAAGGTACCACAATTAAATTGGGGAGGAGAGGTGGAAAACAAAGAAGGGGAGAAACAGTATAGATTCACTGTTTCTGCTTTTGAGGTTAAAGAGGACACCATCCTCCGGTGATTTTGAGGCACTAACATTCCCTAAGGCTGCTAGGTTTCAGCCCTCCAGAGCAGAACAATAGGCTCCAATTAGCCTAATTACACCTCTTCCCCAACTCCCGCCCTGTGGTATCTTGAAGTGGGCCCTGCTGGAGGGTGGTGGTGACAAAGGCAGAGGGCATTTACATCTCTGACATTTTGAATTCAGCAGCCTGATATTCTTAGGCGAGGAAGCCTTCATTAACATCCTAGTTAATAACTAATATTTTTACACTGTATGTTGGCACAATAGTCCATGTGAAAATTCAAGAAAGACACATAGTATTAGATCTGAGCACTACATTATTAAAACTGTAAGACTTTGGGAGGAATGAATTAAAATACCCTTTGTGAAGAATAAAGTCAACTCTTGCCCACAAATGGAGTTGATTTCCAATCCCTCTCCCTGATGACTGGAAAGGACCAATATGATGGTTACCCTTCAGAGCTGAAAAAGACTTATAATGATTTGGCCGGTCCACTTCCCCTTGCCCCGATTCCATCCTCTTCTCAGTGAATACCTCTAATGTCTGCTTTACTCCCTAAATCAGAAACTCGGGAGTTCTCCTTCATCCAATTCAGGCACCATGGCTCACCCATGACTGAACTTTCTGGCTCCCGGCGCCCAGTGACAAGTTCTAGTCCATGAGACATGAATGGTGCGTGTCACTTCTGGGCTGTAGCATTTAACGGTCCATGTGAGTCCCGCCAGAGGTTTCCCTCTGGTACATCAACCAGTCACATCGAAGAAGCTCCTCAGGTTGGATCCCCGAGTGGCCACGGTGAGCAATCACGGTGCCTCTCCAACCTGCACAGGACATGTAGTATGGGCAAGAGACACATCTGTTGTCTGAAGAGACCTGTCAGGTTGTCTGTGGCCATCTTGACTGATATACTCACTAAGTCCCAGCCATTCTATCTCATACAAAGCCCTCAAATTATCATCTGCTCTTCACTCTCATTGCCACATCAGTTCAGGCTATCATCATCGCTTGCCTGGGTTATTTTTGCAATCACCTCCTAAAGAGTCTTCCCACCACCAGTTCTTTGCCCCTGGACTCCATCCTTTACGCTGCCAAGATCTTTATAAAAAGCAAACGTTATCTTGCTTAAAACCCTCCACTGCCTTCCAATAGCTTTAAGGAAAAAAAAGTCCAAGCTCTTTCATGAGGCGTGGAAGTCCTTTCCCTTTCCGCCGTTTCATCATTACTTAGGGAAACTACTTGCAGCTGATGGCTTGAGACAGTCTCCACACACCCCCCTCGCCCCATCAAGCTCCCCAAATTCCACTTGGGTGGAATGTACACAGCTAGGATGACAGCCCTAAGGGGCTAGGTGCCCTTCCTTGGGGCTCCTGGAGTGCCCTGTGCATATGTGGAGTACAGCATTATTATATAGTGTAGTTTAATTCTCCATTCACTTATCTATCTCTTCATTAGACTTGGAGCTATCGTATAATGCATGAAACATAAAGGAATAAAAGAAATAACCTGCTTTACTCCCCTAATTATATAGATGAGAGGAGAGGGCCAGAGAAGCTCAGCGGCTCACACGAGATCATAGATGGATAGTGACAAAGCTGCAATCAGAAGCCAGTTTTCCTAACACCCAGTCCAGTGGCACTTAATATTATACTCCGCCAGACTCTCAACATTCTACAGGTATTTCCACACTGCATATGAACTTTGGTATTGTTTCAGCCTAGAGTTCCCTGGTTTCCTGCCATCACTGAATACATGAAGGCACTAAAATGGTCCTGGGTATCAGAGGTAGCCAGATTCAAACTCCTCTTCTAGCTCCCATCTTAGAGAGGCCAGTTAACTGCTCTGAGTTTAAAGGGGGATAAAATCAGTCCCTTGTAGAACTGCTGGGGGGGGGGGGTACTGCATGAGACACTATAGAGTGCTTGACAGTGTCTAAAACACTATAGATATTCAGAACAACTTAATTCTTCTTCCTCCTCAAGCCCTTAGCCATTGCCAAGAAAGCTACCCCATCCAAAACAGATCAAGTCTATTTTAGCTTGACGCACAGCAACCTCAAAGGTAGTTGAACTTGGATCAGACCAGCCTTAAAGATTAAAAAAAAAGAAAAAGAAAGAACATGCTTCTTATTTTCATTATCTTTAATTCCCTCAAATCTAAATTAGACTGGCCAACATTCTCTATTCTGGACTTCTAGGTTGGTAACTGCAGGCAAGTGGATATCTGCATGACTGGATTTCAATTTGTAAATATTAATTGAGCACCTATTATGTGTAAAGAGTACAATGATCCTTTTTTGCTTTATGGGTCAGGAACTAACGAAGGGTATACTGCGAAAAGCAGCAAGTGAAGGACTACAGATGACCAGAGAAATGAGAGCAAGTCTGATTAGAAGAGATTTAAGAGGGCCTTACAGAAAAGGGATTTTAAGGCATGTCCTGAGAATGTTAAGTAGTCATGGCATCGGGGTAGCAAGAAAATTATAGGGAAA
>NW_006772017.1:208448-212407 GCF_000442215.2 Lipotes vexillifer
CCAGAGCGAATGAAAACAGACTGGTGTGATACTTCGCAGGAGTAGGTGCGAGGGGACCCAGGTAGGCTCTGAAAACCAACCTAAGAACTTTATTTATTCATTTTATTTATTTTTATTATTATTATTTTTTGCGGTACGCGGGCCTCTCACTGTCGTGGCCTCTCCCGTTGCGGAGCACAGGCTCCGGACGCGCAGGCTCAGCGGCCATGCCTCACGGGCCCAGCCGCTCCGCGGCATGTGGGATCTTCCCAGACCGGGGCATGAACCTGTGTGTCCCCTGCATCGGCAGGCGGACTCTCAACCACTGCGCCACCAGGGAAACCCAACCTAAGAACTTTATTAAAAAATTTTTTTATTATCAAACATTTATTTTTTATTTTACTTTTTTATTTTTTGGCTGTGCTGCGTGGCACACGGGATCTTAGTTCCCTGACCAGGGATTGAACCCATGGCCCCTGCAGTGGAAGCGCAGTGTCTTAACCATTGGACCAGCAGGGAAATCCCTCAAATATTTTAAAAGTACAGAAAAGTTGAAAGACTAGCCCAGGAATTGGCAACCTATGGCCTCCGGCCAAATTTGGCCCCCCTCTTTTTATAAATTAAGTTCTGCTGGAATATAACCATGCCCATTTATTTAAGTATTGTCTATGGTTGTTTCTGTGCTATAACGGCAGACCTACAGAGTTGAGTAGCTGCCGCAGAGACTGTATGGATTGCAAAGCCTAAAATATTTACACTTTGGCCTTTACAGGAAGTCTGTGACTTCTGGACGTAGCATAATTAATGAACGCGTATCTTCTACCTAGATTCAACAACCATTAATATTTTGCTATTTTTGTTCTGTCTACTTGTATGTGTGTGTTTTCTGAATCATTTGAAAGTAAGCTGTTTAAGCTGGTATATTAGCTCTCCAGAGGAGGAAAAAGCCCTATTTGTAGCACTTGCAGATTTTTGTGGTATAAATACTCCCATCATGGCTGATATCAATCTACCAAGGGTTGTAGAATCACAAAATTCTTGAATATTTAACAACTGGCTCTCAGCTGGTAGGAGGAGGCTTGGACATACCACAGGCTGCAGGATGCTTTAGCCTTGTTTTGAGAAGCATCTCCAAAGATAAGAACATTCTCCTACATGGCCAGAATACTATTATCACAGCTCGGAAAGTTAACAGTAATCCTCTCCTATTATCAATATCTAGTCCATCTGCAAATATCCCCAATTGGCTCCAAAATGTCTGTTTTAGCCTTTTTTCCCCCAAAACCAAAATGAATCCTGGTTTACGCACTGCATTCATCTGTTATGACACTTTAAACGTCTTCTTCCCACTATGATACTGCCATTTTGAAAGGACCAAGCTATGTTGTACAATGTTCTACATTCTGTTTTTCTCTGATTCCTACGCCTAGTTTGTTAGTCTGTAAACTTTATTCAGTCAGGCTCAACTGAATATTTGATGGCGACTTATATGGTATTTAACCCTACAATGAAGGGTAATTCAGACTAGGAGAAAATAGCACCCAGGAGGACATCACTAAAAGTTACTCAAGCCCTAAAAGAGTTAATTTCTTTTCCCCAATGACTACTGTACTTCCAGTTAATACTCCAATCTGCTCTCCACAGGGTTGGCTCCCAGGACTTTGCATACCAAGGACCCGATAGCTTCCACGTGTAAAATGCCCATTTCAGAACTCATCAGTAATCTAATCCTTCATGGAAGGAATTATTCCTCACAGGCATCTGTATACACTTCCACCAACTAAACATAAACTACTGGCTCAAAGGAAATCCTTTAGATATAATTAATAGTGCATAAATGAGACTCGTTTTTACTATAAATTAGAATAGGCCATGAGTTTATCCAGAAAAATACAATCTTGTCCTTTGTAAATAAATGCGACAAAAGACACATTAAGCTGGAGTTCCTAAACTTGGCTGATCATAAGATTCATCTGGGGAGCTTTCAAATGCAGCTGCCTAGACCTCATTCCTGGAGATGGATTCAGTAAGGCCTAAAAAAGAAAAAATGCTTCTTTTTTTAATGTTTTTTAAAAAAATGCTAATCACTGGTCATTCCAATGATTAGCCAGATTTGGGGGTACCTCACTCGCTGGGGCATGTATTTTGAGAGATTGTATTTTAAAACTGTCATGTTGGGTTTATATCGTTTTTCGTTTTTTGTTTTTTTTTTCCTTTTTTGGTGCGTGGGCCTCTCACTGTTGTGGCCTCTCCCGTTGCGGAGCACAGGCTTCGGACGCGCAGGCTCAGCGGCCATGGCTCACGGGCCTAGCCACTCCACGGCATGTGGGATCTTCGCGGACCGGGTCACGAACCCGTGTTCCCTGCATTGGCAGGCGGACTCTCAACCACTGTGCCACCAGGGAAGCCCTATATCGTTTTAACCACACTTCCAAAGTGTTGTTCTTGCAATGCTCAAATTAAATTTAGCCAGCATTTATTGGGCACCTATATGGTATAGGTATATAGTAGGGGCTGTAGGTACAGAGAGAAACACAGTTGCTGCCCCCAGGACCACTGTTAGAGGGCTTGTCATAGGGCTACAGAACCAGAGAGGGTTGAATGGAACACTGAGGGATTGGGCCCATGACCTTGGTTCTAATAACTGCAAGAGAAAAGACCACAGTTAAAAAAAAATTATTTCCGCTTTTGCCTTCCCCTACATTTTGACTGGGCAAATTCCCAATTGATGCATAGGTAGAACTCTCCATATTAGGATGTGGCTAGAAATGCTAGTATGCCCACTCTGGCCTTTATGGCCTGAAAAACACTTTAGCTGTAAGAAAATTTAAAAAATACAAAATGGTGAATTATCAGTCTCCATTTTATCTCCCTGATATAGCACTTTAGGGCAATAATGTAATTAAATCTCTAATTAAGTCAACTGAATAACTGTATAAGTGCAGATAAATTAAGTCCAAATCCCCTGCTAGAGGATCCAATTAAAGATATTAACACAAAGAGGATCCACAGTACTTAAAATGCATTATTATTTAACATTAAAAGGTGTTATTAAACACCTTTTCCGTGATAAATGTTGCTTTTATGAGACCCTTTTGAGAAATCATTGTATGCCTCTGAAAACTATTTGGTTTGAAAGTCCTCTTAAAATATTAAAGGCAAGCCCTTGCCACGGGATCTAAGCAGCTTTAGAAGATGTGGAGGCAGCAGTCGCTTCTCTCCAATGAAATCAAAACAAAACCTTAGACCTAGAAGAAACCCCAAGCACCATCTTCGCTTCTCACCTCATTTTGCAGAAGACACTGGATGAGAGAGGCTAAGTGATGTGGACCAGAGTCAAGAGCAAATTTGAGAAATGGCCTAGGTTTCATTTCTGCACATCCAGAGCTCTTCTACTCTATAGCACTGGAAAAGATTTGGAGATAACCCCAAATTTTCTTTCACCCAACCAGATAGAGTGCTTAGAGAGAACAGGGATACTCAAACTCATCTGGAACACGGGGCAGACTTTGTTCTGAAGAAACTGTATAATAGAGGGTAAGGGAGTACGAAACAATATGTTAAAGTTTTGTTTTGGTTTTAAATGGTTGAAAACAGCTGGATAAGGGTAAAACGAAACAAATGGAAGCCATGCTGTTATGGGATGAGACCACATACCTCTCAACCAAGTGGTAGAAGTGGACCATGCTTCCTTAACAGACTATACAGCTGGCAGAAAGGTATGATGCAGTAATGATACGGGACTTCAACCTTTGAACATCTGCTAAAACTTGCATTCTACAGTTGACAAATTCCTAGTGTGCCTAACTGATAATCTTATGTATTAGAAGATAGAAGAAGCGCTTTTTGCTTAATTATGTCAGCAAAATTGGATATAAAGGTGATAGGAATTAACAAAAAATTAATGCCATCTTGGTATTAGAATCAGTCCTTAGATAGGCCCAGCAGGAAGGGGTTTCCACACCCAGATTTTTTGTTAG
>NW_006772017.1:212417-214482 GCF_000442215.2 Lipotes vexillifer
TGTTAGGAAAGTGCATCGCAAAAATAAGTTTAGTGAAAAGATTGCCATTAACTATAACTGGAAATAAAGTTCAAGGGTGATGGAAGCCTCTGAAAAACTAAATTCCAACAACGTCATACTTAATTAGGAAAGTGATCAAAATAATGGCTACTGAATAAGCTCTCTCAGGGCTCTCATTTGAGAAGGTCCGGGCGTAAAAGGAGGAGCCTACGATCCCCTCCACTGCTGAGCATTTCCTCTGCACAGAGCACCACTGTGGAGACAGGGCACTATCCCTGTTTTGAAGGAGCTGACAAGAGAGATGTACAAAACTGTAAAAATTGTGTGGGACTCCACCCAGAGGCTTGTATTGTCACCAGGACACTTGCCACAAGTGTTTTTAAAGTGCTGTTCCTCACAGGAAATGTTCAGAAACAAACAACCTTGTCAGAATCTGCTAAAAGACTGATGGGCATGCATGAGGGAAGGAGATGATGACAAAAATAAGGGGCTCCCAGATGTAAAGGCTGTATGTTGAGTAAGAACAAGTATGTGCAAATATTTCCAAAAGATAATATACTCTTTTTTTATTTTTTTTAAGATGTTGGGGGTAGGAGTTTATTAATTATTTATTTTTGCTGTGTTGGGTCTTAGTTTCTGTGCGAGGGCTTTCTCTAGTTGTGGCGAGCGGGGGCTACTCTTCATTGCGGTGCACGGGCCTCTCACTATCGCGGCCTCTCTTGTTATGGAGCACAGGCTCCAGAAGCGCAGGCTCAGTAGTTGTGGCTCACGGGCCTAGTTGCTCCGCGGCATGTGGGATCCTCCCAGACCAGGGCTCGAACCCGTGTCCCCTGCATTGGCAGGCAGATTCTCAACCACTGCGCCACCAGGGAAGCCCCCGATAATATACTCTTAACACTCCCTAACACCATACACAAAGATAAACTCAAAATGGATGAAAGACCTAAATCTAAGGCCAGACACTATAAAACTCTTAGAAGAAAACATAGGCAGCACACTCTATGACATAAATCACAGGAAGATCCTTTTTGACCCACCTCCTAGAGAAAGGGAAATAAAACCAACAATAAACAAATGGGACCTAATGAAACTTAAAAGCTTTTGCATAGCAAAGGAAACCATAAACAAGACGAAAGGACAACCCTCAGAATGGGAGAAAATATTTGCAAATGAAGCAACTGAAAAGGATTAATCTCCAAAATATACAAGCAGCTCATGCAGCTCATTATCAAAGGAACAAACAAAATAGGCAGAAGACCCAAATAGACATTTCTCCAAAGAATACATACAGATTGACAACACATGAAAGGATGCTCAACATCACTAACTATTAGAGAAATGCAAATCAAAACTACAATGAGGTATCACCTCACACCAGTCAGAATGGCCATCATCAAAAAGTATACAAACAATAAATGCTGGAGAGGGTGTGGAGAAAGGGGAACACTCTTGCACTGTTGGTGGGAATGTAAATTGATACAACCACTATGGAGAACAGTATGGAGGTTCTTTAAAAAACTAAAACTAGAACTACCATATGACCCAGCAATCCCACTCCTGGGCATATACCCTGAGAAAACCATAATTCAAAAAGAGTCATGTACCACAATGTTCATTGCAGCTCTATTTCCAACAGCCAGGACATGGAAGCAACCTAAGTGTCCATCAGCAGATGAATGGATAAAGAAGATGTGGCACATATATACAATGGAATATTACTCAGCCATAAAAAGAAATGAAATTGAGTTATTTGTAGTGAGGTGGATGGACCTAGAGTCTGTCATACAGAGTGAAGTAAGTCAGAAAGAGAAAAACAAATACTGTATGCTAACACATATATATGGAATCTAAAAAAAAAAATGAAAAAACAGTTCTGATGAACCTAGGGGCAGGACAGGAATAAAGATGCAGACAGAATGGATTTGAGGACACAGGGAGGGGGAAGGGTAAGCTGTGACAAAGTGAGAGAGTGGCATGGACATATATACACTACCAAATGTAAAACAGATCGCTAGTGGGAAGCAGCCGCATAGCACAGGGAGATCAGCTCGGTGCTTTGTGACCA
>NW_006772017.1:214492-225948 GCF_000442215.2 Lipotes vexillifer
CATAGGGAGGGTGGGAGGGAGATGCAAGAGGGAGGGCATATGGGGATATATGTATATGTATAGCTGATTCACTTTGTTATAAAGCAGAAACTAACACACCATTGTAAAGCAATTACACTCCAATAAAGATGTTAAAAAGAAAAAGATAATATACTATTAAAAGAAGACAAAGGAAATAGAACAACTGAAGAATGAGTTCAAAGTCGTAAAGACTAAAATAAATTCCATGAAGAGGGGCCTTTAAAGATGAAATGTGCATTCACATAGCCCATCACAGGTTATCAGAGAGGCCTTGGATGCAGCTACCATCCTGGCTTCTGTTGTCCTTTGCTTTCCAAGACCACCCACCCTCCCATTCCAAACATCCTATTATCCTCTAGGACAAATAACTGTGCAGCAACCCACTGAGCCCCTCCCTGCAGCAGCTTTCTCACTCTTTTTTTCTGATGTTCTTGTCCAGCTTTCATCCTCTAACACTTCCCTTCTCTGTCTTCCTCTCACTCTGGAGACCTAGCTTCTGGTCTAGGGCACCTTCACAGACGTACCCACCCACCTCTGTTCTGCTCTCTCATGCTCAGAACGCACATAACTGTCCTTCCTGGCTACTGAGACTGTGAGAAATGTCACAGATGGGAGAGTCAAATGACTAATGCCTTCCAACACAGGACAAAAAAGAAAAAGATGAGGAGGAATGTGCATTCTGGAACACAGATCTGTGAGCTTATGAAAATTATGGCAAAATTCCAGAAAAGGTTATTAAATAGACAGTTTGTGAGCTCTCGAGAAAAGGCAGCAGTGATAGCAGCCCCAAGGTAGGTGGGTCACAATGAGCACATTATGACAAAACACTCTCATTTTTCTTTTGATATTAACTTGGCTGTTAGCTTCAGAAATAGTAAAGATAGAGTATATTCAGATTATGGAAACTTAGTCATGGATAAGACAGAGAAATGGGATCTGTATAAGAGTTTGGCAATATGGATTCAAATATGTAAAATAACTATTCCTAGAAAATGTTTAGTAGTGGATTTATATTGAGCAGAAAAGCGATCTCTAGTGTTGTGCTACAAGACTCAATACTTGGTTCCTTTCCCTTATCACAGTGCTTGAATGAAGATGAAGAAGAAATGCATATTAAATTTTAATTTTCAGATGTCATATAGCCAAGAGAGAAAGGCAAACACATGGATAGCATCAAAATCTTAATGGTTCTGACATGTTGAGCAATAGACTGATACTAGCCAGAAGAAATGTAACAGGGCAACTGTATAGTTGAGCATTTAGGTTTCAAAAACTAATTGCAAAAGTTTAAACCTCAGTTTGGCAGTGGCTCATAAAAAAATGCTGAAAATCTTTGATAACCACATTCTGTATGTAAGCCAAAACTATGATGTAGATACTAAAAAAAAGAAAAAGCAAACGCAAACTGTGGCAGTATAAACAGATGTACATGTCCAAAAGACAGGCAGGAACAGTCTCACCGCAATCTTTTTTTTTTTTTTTTTTTTTTTGGGTGCCGGGGCCCTCTCCCCGCCGTGGCCTCTCCCGCCGCGGAGCACTGGCTCCGGACGCGGAGGCTCAGCGGCCATGGCTCACGGGCCCAGCCGCTCCGCGGCATGTGGGATCTTCCCGGACCAGGGCACGAACCCGTGTCCCCTGCATCGGCAGGCGAACTCTCAACCACTGTGCCACCAGGGAAGCCCTCACCGCAATCTCTGATGGTCAATCATGTTTAGAAAACTATGTTCAGTCCTGGGTGCCATGTCTCAAGAAGGACACTGACAAGATAGAAAGGGTCCAGTGTTGGGATGAAGAAATATTTGGAAACATGTCATTTAAGGAATGTTTAACCTGAAGGAAAGGATTAAAGGAAGATATTAAACCCATCTTCAAACTTCTAAAGCAATTAAATGGGAGAAGGAGCAGTCTTGTTCTATACACTTCAGGGAACAGAACAAAGAGCAACAAGATGAAGTTTCTAGAAAGCTTTAATTTCAGTAACAAACAAGAAAGAGTTTTCAAATGACTAGTTTGTCTAACACGAATAGTTTTTTTTTGACAAGCTGTTAACTCCCTATTAAAGTCCTCAGCAACTAGATGCCCACATCTGAAAAAGGTATAAATGAAACTCTAATTTGAAGGGGAAGGTGGCACAAGGCTGCCTCCAAGTTACCATGCAACTTCAGCATCCTAGCTGACAGTGCTTCAGCTGAATGGTTTTGCCAGCTTCTGAGTGGCAAGACTTGGTACAAAAGGAAAAGCTACAATTAAAACCCTTCTCTAGGGCTTCCCTGGTGGCACAGTGGTTGAGAGTTCGCCTGCCGATGCAGCAGACACGGGTTCGTGCCCCAGTCCGGGAAGATCCCACATGCCGCAGAGCGGCTAGGCCCGTGAGCCATGGCCGCTGGGCATGCGCGTCCGGAGCCTGTGCTCCGCAACGGGAGAGGCCACAACAGTGAGAGGCCCGCGTAATGCAAAAAACAAAACAAAAACCTTTCTCTAATACAAGAAACTGTGAAATGTACTACAAACAACATAAAAGTTTCCTTTTTGCTTAGAATAACAAATTATTTAAAAGAATCTATAGGAAAAAAAATCTACTGATCTATTGACCTTATTAAATATCTTATTTTGGCAAAAGTGGAAGGAGGTGAAAATACGAGAATTTTTAGTTATTATATTTCCTCAGTCACATGAATTCACATGCCAACACACAATTAGAATGGTAGTGCTTCCCAATATTAAAATAGTAATAATATTAATAATAGCAATAACAACAATCCCATATATAGTACTTACATGTGCCTAGCACTGTGGTAATATATTTATATCTATATAATATATATATCTATAAGATATATATAATAGTACCTACCTCACAGGGCTGTTGTGAGGATTGTACATCTATCTATCTATCTATCTGTCTATCTATCTATCTTCTGTTCTATATACCCTATGAGGTGTGTGTGTATCTGTCAATCAATCTATCTATCTATCTAGGAAAACATTAGAATTTCCTTTGAGAAGAGAACACATACCTATGTTAATAATGTCCTTTGCAAAAGGGCAAACTTTTAAAATACACATCACAGATTAAAAGAATAAATCAAGTCAAATACCTTTGGATAAAACCATATTTACAGAGATGACAGAAAACTGAAGCCATCATTAGATTAATTATGTACCTCTATTACAATATATACATTTCTTTTCTACCGCAAGTAAAAATGCCATATGGTTGTAGAACAAATGTCAATAGGAATTGGAGGTGGAAAATTTCCACATTTTCTGGAAAGAAAAAGCCATAAATATCTCAATTGCTTAAGTATACTCTTCTGGACATTTTTTCTTTCTTTTTTTAAACAAAAAGGCACTGAACAAGACTACTGTGTTACAAAACAAAACTAATATATTTGTAGTTTAAAAATTCTTAATAATAAAACCTTTTTTTTAAAACTAAAAATCTCAACCAAAGACTCTGACTGCAGCAGTGGTATTTGGGGTTTCACACAACAACAGGACACTGCCTCATGTCATTTTCACAATTTTTTAAAAACCAATTTCAGGGTTCATCATACTACATTTAAGTCACTGAATAAAGCATTATTCAGTGCTAATAATAAAGCATTATTCAATGAGTTCAAAATGATAAACATAATTTATCCCATGCTTTAACATTTTTACTGTTCCCTAAAATATCAGAATATTTTTCTTTTGTAAAATAGCCTGCAAAATTACTGTAATATAGATTTGTATTGAGCTTTAAGATATTCACTTTTAACAAGTTCTATTTATTGTTTTGTTTTGTTTTGTTTTGCGGTACGCGGGCCTCTACTGTTGTGGCCTCTCCCGTTGTGGAGCACAGGCTCCGGACGCGCAGGCTCAGCAGCCGTGGCCCACAGGCCCAGCCGCTCCGCGGCATGTGGGATCTTCCCGTACCAGGGCACGAACCCACGTCCCCTGCATCGACAGGAGGACTCTCAACCACTGCGCCACCAGGGAAGCCCTCTATTTATTGTTTTGCTGAATTAAAATCATTCTGTATAACTGTGTGAGAGCACAGGACACACATGACGTTTGTTACACTGTTCTTCTTTTCCCTGGCCAAGTTCTGGAAGCCCATGGAGATGGGAGGTAAGACAGGTGGACTCTGGGAAAAACAAAATGCCATGTATTTCCAGACATGATGGTCTTTCAAGCACCTTGGAGCAGAATCCTCCAGATGAAGCCAAACAGGAACCTTTTTTTTCTTATAATATGATGAGATGTTCTCCTCCTAAGACTGATTAATTCATTTATGCTATTTCATAATAATATGAAAAATAATCATAGAGAGGCAGTGAGCAAACTTTGGGAGGGAAACTCTGAACCTGGACATGTGTGACCTTGGGCAAAGCAACTTCTCTAAGCCCACCTCACCTATAAAATCACAGAGGTAGTATTTATGCCACAGGCAATTATTATGAGGAACAAGTAAGATAATGTATATGAAATTCCTCTGACATCAATGAAATGCTACACAAAGGCAAGGTTTGAAGAGTAAGTGAGCACTGGGTTCATTGCAAACCTTACGTGTAACATTTTTAATGATGTACCTGCCTTTAACTATAAACATTCATAGATTATTTTACATAGATTCATGAAGATGTTTTAAATATTTAAATACTGTGATTATTAATGAATAGGAAACATGCTTGTTTTGAAAAATGAATTTCCAAATCATCTTGACCATTTAAAATTCAGTCTATTCCCCTTAAAAGGAAAAAAGAAAAAAACATAATAAAGATAGGTAAGGTATCATTTTTCTTGCCCTCTCTTCCACACATGAGTCTGTTAGGCTTGGTCTGGACGGTGTGGTCTCCTACTGAGAGTGAGATTTCAGAACTGATTTCAAGGCTCAACCTCTCAGCTAAGTACATTTATGAGTCTGTGCTGTGAACTCCTATCCACAAAGACCTGAGCATAACCAAACAACTCATTTCATACAAATTATCATGTCTGAATATATATGTATATTATATGTATAAATACCTCTAAACAAACACACACATATATACTTTAATATATATAACTATATGTTCTATATATATGTAGTTTAGAGATATTTTCATTAAAAACATTTTACTACCATAATCAAAACTGACCTAAATTGTTGACTCTGTGGCTGAGCCTTCAGGCAAAGTTATGCTTGCTACTTAAGAAACAGAGGTCAACCTTGTAGCTCACGATATGAGTAGATGTGCCTGATTTCAAAATGTAATTAAATGGAATAAATGTACAATTTAGTTTAATTTTTAAAAGTTAACATAAACTTTCATTAACATTTGATAGGTAGGGTATCTGAAGTTAGTAATATGGAATTATATTAAATTGAGGCTTAATTCCATAGGACAAGGAATCTTTGCTTCTTGGTTATCATGTCTTCTGAAGGAAAATTTAATGATTTATAAATAATCACTGATTTATCTATATCCTGACTCAAAAAGCTAATTTTTAATTTTAGTACTATATTCCAAAGAAAAACTTAATTCTATACATTGAAATTCAAAAAGCAAAACTGGTACCATGAAGCTTTTTAGCAAACTCTGTACCAGAAATTCAATAAGCAAAACATACCATAGGTTGTAGATTGCAGCAATGAGCTACTCTTGCCTGTAGCTTTTTTAGGAGTGAATCAATAAATAGTAAACTCTGCAATCTCATGACAAATGCAATGCTGGTTATTTAATTAAAAAGAACACTGTGGGACAAGAGCATGCATGTCATGTAGGTAAACAGTCCTGGGGGTTATTTGAGGAATACATAAACTATGCCAGAGTGAATTTGGGTTTCTATTATGTTACTTGAGTCCGTATCTTATACATTTCTTAAATCCTCCTCCTGTCCAGGTTTTTCATCTGCTAATACCTGGGGATCAATTACCTTAAAACTACCATTACCACCGCCAACACCATCCACATGACCCTAGATTTTTGACATCCTAACATGCATCCTGACACACGATGAGATCAAAACTCATTTATGATTTCTATCACTAGAACGTAAATCATATAACTAGAAAACTACATCAACTGAGAGCAATGACAATGAAACCGATGTATACCTCAGCCATGCCTTCCAGGCAGATTGCATCAGACTGGGGGCAAATGCAGGAATCAATGTATGGGGTGACGTTGTTACTCTGTGCCACGTTAACTGTAATCATATCTGCAGGATTAACACCTCTTCCAGGTGTAGGAGGGCTCAGTGTTATGGTGCTATGGTATTTGTTAACATAGATCCTTGCCTTCCTCGAGAGAACAGTAATGAGAACTTGTTTTATTTACTTTTTTTGGCCACGCTGCATGGCTTGCAGGATCTTAGTTCCCTGACCAGGGATCGAACCTGTGCCCCCTGCAGTGGAAGTGTGAAGTCCTAACCACTGGACTGCTGGGGAAGTCCTGAGAACTTGTGTTATTTTTATTTATTTATTTATATAAATTTATTTATTTTATTTATTTATTTTTGACTGCATTGGGTCTTCGTTGCTGTGCGCAGGCTTTCTCTAGTTGTAGCGAGCAGGGGCTACTCTTCGTTGCGGTGTGCAGGCTTCTCATTGCAGTGGCTTCTCTTGTTGCGGAGCACAGGCTCTAGGCACGTGAGCTTCAGTAGTTGTGGTGCGCGGGCTCAGTAGTTGTGCCTCGTGGGCTCTAGACTGCAGGCTCAGTAGTTATGGTGCACGAGCTTAGTTGCTCCATGGCATGTGGGATCTTCCCCGACCAGGGCTTGAACCCGTGTCCTCTGCGCTGGCAGGTGGATTCTTAACCACTGCGCTACCAGGGAAGCCCTATATTTTTATTTATTAAAAAAATTTTTTTAAATTAATTTTTATTGGAGTATAGTTGTTTTATCAAGAACTTGGTTTAAATGGTTATACCTATAAAACTTTCTTGAAAGAGTGAAGAATGCTTACCAGCTTAAAAAAAATCACAATAATCATTGTACTGGTTCAGCAAATAAATGATAAGACAGTCACTTACTAGACAATCACTAGTTTTGAGACCAGAATTATGTCAGATTACAGAGTAATGCATACCATTTTCTGGATTTTTGTAAGACCAGAGACTGCCTACAAATTCTCTCTTCTTTTTGTAGTATGTCTAAAGCACCTTGGGAAGCAGTATGGTAGTGAAGAGTACAGTGTGGAGTCAGAGGACTCAGGTGGAATCATGACTGTGAGATAGTCAACTGTGAACGCTGTTAGCTTATTCAATTTCTTCTCCATAAAATGAAGGGATTCAGAGACAGAATCTGATAGAACCACTTGATTAAAGTGCTTAGTGTGTGTCTTGAACAGAGTGCACAGTGAAAAACACGCGTACGATGGCATGCATCTGACAGAGATCACAGGACGTCAAAAGGCCTACAACCTTTCATAACAGGGGCACACAAATCTCATCAGGAATGAAGATAAAAGGTAGCATAATTTCATTAGATCTAGAACAGGGAGACCTTCCATAGGGGGCACCATTGCACCATGCAGGAATCAATCTTCAGAGGTACATCTTTGGCTTTATTACTATCTGGTGGATAGGTAAGATCTTTCATCAATCCAAAAAGTCAAGGACTTGGGGGAAAGAAAGGATCTACTCACCCGTAATCTTTAGTTAGGAGTATTGTACACATCACTGACCTATGTTACAGGTCCTGTGATCTCTACTGTTATCTCAGTAATTCTGTTTGAAAATTGAGGCGGCACGGCCTCCTTGCTATTTCAGAAAGGTGGTTAAGCACATCCAGGATCAATATTCTGTCTCACGTGTCATTGGGGAGGCTGAGTAGTGCCTGCAGACACTGTTTAGGAAACACGAGGGAATGTCTTCAGATGTACCAAATGAACAAATTACAGCTTTCTGAAAGATGAGACATCTTGACAAAAATCCTTAATCCTGTAAAAAATCAGCCTGTAGGATTAGTGAATGAGTTTGAAAATATCAATCAAAGGTAATGACAAAGACTTCTGACTTACTAAAAACCACATTCAACATCAACACAGAGGTGCCTCCCTTTTCATTCTCTTTTTAGAAAACTCATGCCTCTCCACTGTTTTTCTTTATGACAGGGAAAGAGACAGCATTCTCTTCAGATCTACTTAAAACTGTTCCGAGACAGCATTCTCTTCAGCTCTACTTAAAACTGTTCCGCGGACTAAGCAGGCTCCTCTATGGGGACAGAAAGCTCAATCCTCCACATAAAGTCATACAGGCTCTCCCTGTGCATAAGTGGCTCCTGATACCACAAACTGGGAATGATAATTGAATCCAGCCACCCCACCGTGCAAAGCATTTACCCACAGAACCAGCCTGGTGGGCATCTGTAGTTAGCTTTCTAGACTAAGAGTCAAAAGCTTACCCCAACTGAATCTTTGTTTCAACCCAGAGAGTATATGGCATTGAGGAGGTAACCATTTGATTAAAAATATACTTGGGGAGAAATAAGGGGAGCAAAGATAGGGTCAAATATGTCTTATGAATTAAAAGGAATATAGGCACAAACATCTGGCCCATCTTGGGTTATTCATTCATTCATTCAACGGTAGTTCAGCATATATTTATTGGGTACCCAGTATGTGGCAGGAACTGTGTTAGGCCCTCAGGGTATAACGGTGTGCAAAACCAGACTCGATTCCAGGCTTACAATTAAGAACTGGTCTTCATCAACCATCTAAGTTTGCCGCAGCTTCCTGATAAATGTTAGATATTATGCAGACATGTAATTTTTCAGGTCCCAGTAATTCAGAATGATGAATCTAAGGATGGGAGAGATTGCCCCAATAAATACTATTGTCATAAACTAAATAATGCTTTATATATAAAATTAGAGATTAAAGACCAATAAGCTAGGAATATATGATTTGAAGAAAAATAAAGAAGATTTATAACTGCCTAGAGGATTGAATTTAAAGAGTATCAATAGGGCTTCCCTGGTGGCACAGTGGTTAAGAATACACCTGCCAATGCAGGGGACACGGGTTCGAGCGCTGGTCGGGGAATATCCCACGTGCCGCGGAGCAACTAAGCCCGTGTGCCACAACTACTGAGTCCATGTGCCACAACTACTGAAGCCCACGTGCCTAGAGCCCGTACTCCACAACAACAGAAGCCACCACAATGAGAAGCCCGCACACCGCACAGAAGAGTAGCCCCCGCTCACTGCAACTAGAGAAAGCCGCGCACAGTAAACGAAGAACCAAAGCAGACAAAAAAATAAATAAAATTAAAAAAAATAAAATAAAATAAAAAATAGAGACTATCAATAGTACTTGGGTGAACAACTGAGAGGGTGGCAATATTTTATGATGTCACAAAGAGGCTTATCATTTTTATCATTTAATAATTTTATTCATGGTCCACAAGGGACTAGAGATTATGATCATTAAATCTGTTGATGCCACTGAGGTGTGTGGGATTGTTAACACCTCAGAGAACAAGAATCTAATTTTAAAATAACATTAAGATATTAGTGGAACAGATCATCAGGGCAAGATGATAGTCACTGGGGACAAATGCAAAATAATACACTCAAAGACTTAAGGAGGAAAAGAACTAGCATGATAACGGGGAATGAATGAATGAATGTCCAGAGGGTGACTGTTTTGCAAAAAGACTTGAGGGCTCATAATAAGGCACAACTCTTGGCTCAAGATACTGACTATTGCATGTGGAATTAGAATTTATTTTTTATTTTATTTATTTTTAATTAATTAATTTTATTTGGCTGCGTTAGGTCTTTGTTGCTGTGCACGGGCTTTCTCTAGTTGCGGTGAGCGGGGGCTACTCTTCATTGTGGTGTGTGGGCTGCTCCCTGCGGTGGCTTCTCTTGTTGTGGAGCACGGGCTCTAGGTGCGTGGGCTTCAGTAGTTGTGGCTTGTGTGCTCTAGAGCACAGGCTCAGTAGTTGTGGTGCACGGGCTCAGTTGCTCCATGGCATGTGGGATCTTCCCAGGCCAGGGCTTGAACCTGTGTCCCCTGCATTGGCAGACGGATTCTTAACCACTGTGCCACCAGGGAAGTCCTAGAATTTATTTTTGATTAAAAGTTTCACATGGTACAAAAGCTTCTTTGCTTTATTACAGACAGAAATTAATCAATGATTATTTTTCCATCATTGATAACTGTATTTTGAAGGAGATTTGGAATCAAAGCAGTGGTTGCAAAAACTGGCTTTAGTAAATTAATTGTTTTGAAAAAAAGATTAAACAAAACCTATTCATTATTGCTGAAAAAAAAGGAAACCCAAAACAAAAAAATACCCCACTTTTCTGAAATGTGACTACCAAAAGAAAAACAACTGGTTTTATCTGATTTTTAAGGAAACAAGGAGTGGAGGATTTAAAACTTTCAGATGGCTGTTCTGGCAGTGTCTTCCAGCACCCACCCCTCTGCTGTGGGTAGGTCATCAGATCAGCGCCTGCACTGCGGGCTCGGTGTACGACGCTTCTGTCTTCCTCAACTGTTCCCCAGCACCTCAACCACAACTTCAGCCCTCACACAAAAATTCACAGTGTAAAAAAAATCACATTTCCGAAAACAGACTTATGGTTACCAATGGGGAAGGGGTGGAGATAAATTAGGAGTTTGAGATGAACATGTATACACAACTACATATAAAATAGATAACCAACAAGGACCCGTTGTATAGCACAGGGAACTATACTCAATATTTTGTAGTAACGTATAAGGGAAAAGAATCTGAAAAAGAATATATATACATATATTCAATTAAATATATATAACTGAATCACTGTGCTGCACACCTGAAACTAACACAACATTGTAAATAAACTATACTTCAATCAAAAAAATTTTTTAAAAACCCCACATTTTCCAATGGTGTATTCCTTCTATTGCCACAGAAGCAAGCAATTCTTTAGGAGCCTAGAATTAAATGCTGGTTATGTCACTAAAAACACGAGTTCAGGCAAGTTATTTTTCAATTCTCAGTAGCTCAGGTTGTAATCTGGAAAAATTCCAATTCAAATCAGAGTCTACACTTTTATTTTTTTTTTTAAATAAATATATTTATTTATTTATGGCTGCACTGGGTCTTCGTTGCTGCGCGCAGGCTCTCTCTAGTTGCTGTGAGCTGAGGGGCTTCTCTTTGTTGCGGTGCATGAGCCTCTCATTGTGGTGGCTTCTCCCATTGCGTAGCACGGGCTCTAGGCGCGTGGGCTTCAGCAGTTGTGGTCCGCAGGCTCCAGAGCACAGGCTTAGTAGTTGTGGCCCGCAGGCTCTAGAGCGCAGGCTTAGCAGTTGTGGCCCACAGGCTCCAAAGCGCAGGCTCAGTAGTAGGGCACGGGCTTAGTTGCTCCACGGCATGTGGGATCTTCCCGGACCAGGGCTCGAACCCATGTCCCCTGCATTGGCAGGTGGACTCCTAACCACTGCGCCACCAGGGAAGTCCCCAGAGTCTACACTT
>NW_006772017.1:226141-287527 GCF_000442215.2 Lipotes vexillifer
ATATGTGGGCCTCTCACTGTCGTGGCCTTTCCCGTTGCCGGACGCGCAAGCTCAGCGGCCATGGCCCACGGGCCCAGCCGCTCCGCGGCATGTGGGATCCTCCCGGACCGGGGCACGAACCCGCATCCCCTGCATCGGCAGGCGGACTCTCAACCACTGCGCCACCAGGGAGGCCCCAGAGTCTACACTTTTAAAACAAATACCTTTCAGAAAAAAAAACCCTGCTCAGATGTATTACCTTAATGCCCTTATTTACATTTTTACACGTTGTCATCCAGTCTTTATCAAGCATATAAAATTTTATATAGCTGCATCCATATCATAATGGTATTTGGATTTGGATTTTTTTCCTTTAAATTGTTTTATAAACATCTCATCTAATTGGACCACAAGTCTTTAATGAAAAAAGATGGGAGAGGGGAATGTCAATGCTTCTACATAGTCTCCATAATTATCACTAAAACAGAAATCCTAAGTGTTAAGACAGCTCCAAGAGGTTAGAAGAAATGAGAGATTTAGTGCATACAGTGATGCTGTTTGGAATATTTTACCAAAGGAGCTAATGCGAAGTCCCAGGGTAGGAGAAGGAGCATCTGCCCAAGAAAGGGGTACAGGGAAGAGAAAACACAGCAACATCTGGTCTCTAAATGTGCCAATGTGAAAAATTCTCAGAGCCAGTTAGCTAGGGTTATGGGAAAGAACAAGCAGGAAAAAATTGTCTGCCAAAAAAAAAAAAAGTGTCTGGCTTTGTCAGTAAACAAAGGACAGTAATACTTACAGAAAATTTCCTATACTATACTCAAGGTTCAAAAACGAATTTTGGATTCAATAGGCAGCAAAATGGCTGAAGCAATCTATGGATAATAAATGAGAAGAAATGGCTAAAGGGCAAGCCTTGGAAAGGAAAGACTCTTTTTCTTCTTAAAGGGAAATGATGATATGTGATCATGCAAATGCAAATGTCTGTGGACAGCACAGTTTGCTGCTGGGAAGGGAATTTTAATGCGTACCCTATGCAAATGAGTTTTATAATAAAACAAAATGTGCAGGGCCTTCTGAGGGCAGGGAGGAAAGAGGAGGGCAGGGGCTCTAGACGCTGTGCCTGAGAGGCAGGGGAACGCGCTACTCTGGGACCCTGAACAAATTCTAGGAGAGGGGGCACGGCAAAAACCCACTCCTTTCAAAAAACCTCTCTCACGTTTGACTGAGAACTGGATGCCTGATAAATCAACACCTGCAAAATCTTTCTTTACCAAGTGCTTAACCTTGAGCAATTCTCTGTGCTTCGAGTGAACCTCAGTAAGAAGACATGAAAAACAACTTTCTTTCCTGTACTGAGTCATGGGGAAAATTATATGAACTACACAGTCAAGACTGGAGATGGATACGAAGAAAGCTCCTGCAAACCATTTAGAGTCTTTGTGTCAAAATCAGCATGACTGTCAAAGCCCATGTAAGGCCCAGTCCTAGGCACTTGGGGAAGAATGAGCAGGAGGCCGGCCCACAAGGCCGAGAGTCTGGTTTTGACCAAGTGATATTTATTCATATTTGTATACCTGAAGCAATTATTAACAGGAAATTGAGAAAAAGTCTGTATCTCTGTGATGGAGATATTTAAGCCAGCCTTTTTGAAAGTGTTAAAAAATTAAAATTGTAGAAAGCCAAACCATAGGTGCCATGTTTTGCCTGAAGTGGTAAAAATACCATCTGCCTCAGTCTCTGAGCAGCATGCTTCTTTCAAGTAGCAGTAGGCTACACTACCGGCATACGCTCAGCTCCAGCTGGGGAAAATACACTGACGTTTGTAGATGTTTTTCTAAGTGAGAGTAGTCAGCATGCTCGTTTTCCTTCAGACATATATATTAGTTACCATAGCAAACCAAGAGTGCATGTGGCCTGAGAAACTTCTCCACTGGTCCTGACACACGCCCATGAATTCCTACAATTCAATAGGTGGCACTCTTCCCTCTAACACTGAACTCAATCTGCTTGGGGCCAGAAACCTAGGGAACATGGACTAGTTCCCTATTCCATGAGAGATACACACTCAGGGCTGCAGACCAATCACTGTAATGAAGATCCCCATTGCATTGCGCATATGAGCAAAACTGTGGGCACCAGTTTTTTGGTCACAATTCACTTCTGGTAATTACATTCTGTCCAGTAAAACTTCTGCAGTTTTAACTAGGTAAGTAAGATACTTCTTGTTTTTTTCATTTTAGAAGCTGGGTAGAATTGCCTTACAGTTAAACAGCTTCCATTCCTGCCCAGCCCTGGGTGGATGAGCTTCAGGAGTAGGTAGAGTGCTCCTGTGCTGGTGTTAACCACCTTCCAGAGGCGGGAGAGACTTAATGAATGAATAGTTGCTGAGTGCTTTGATATCTTTAGATGATAAAGGCAGTGCAGCAGTGTAACGCATTCACATCCAGGCTTCATCGCCACAGGAACTCAATTAAGAAGTAATTCAATTTCTTTTCTGAGTGTTTGAGGACAGACCACTGTTTTGCTGAATGTGACAGGCACTCTCGAGATCTAGCTGAGACTGATTTTGATCGTCACCTCTGCCCTCTCCCCTGCTTCCTTGCCATTCTGAGACTGACAAAATTGGAGAGCTGGTATACAAAGCCATAGAGCACACGGCCAAAATAATTTTCTATGGTTCTTAAAATCTGATTTTTCAGATAAAATTTGGCTTTTGAGAAAACACTCACCACTTGGAGATAAAGAAATCTCCAGCAATAAATAAATTTCATGACACTCTCCAGAAATGGCCATTGAGTTTTTCAAATGTAGTTTCACAGAGGGACATCCCTGGTGGTCCAGTGGGTAAGATTCCACGCTCCCAATGCAGGGGGCCCGGGTTCAATCCCTGGTCGGGGAACTAGATCCCACATGTAAGCTGCAACTAAGAGTTCACATGTCGCAACTAAAGATCCCACATGCTGCAACTAAAGATCCCACAAGCTGCAACAAAGATCCTGTGTGCCGCAACTAAGACCTGGCGCAGCCAAAACTTAAAAAAAAAAAAAAAAGTAGTTTTACAGATAAACCCACCAGGGGAGTCCTAAGCTGCCTAGCATGATGCCTGCATCAGTCAGCATGAGCACCAGGACCATATCATGGACCCATGATATGCTACGTAAGGGACAATACTGTGAGCTGGACCCTGCAGATGTCTCCCCGACACTTGGTAGGGACGGATATAATTGTTTTTACCCATGGTACTTGGATTTGGGTCTATGTATGGATGATAGGTCTGGGTTAATCACCTAGATCCCTTAAATATCAGCATTGCACCACATACCCTAGCAGGGTGGGTTTCTGTTTATTGTCATGAGAAATATTCTCACTGGGCACTTGGGAAGGCAACCTTAGGGCTACTGAACATAGGGATGGACTGTGTTATATAGTCAATATACTCTTTAAATGGCTAATTTGAATCTACAAACACAATTCCAGACCTCTTAGCTTCCTGCACTTCTCCTAGCATCGCACTAATGCAGCACTCATCCATACGCATTTGTCACACACCCCTATATATAAGCTTGTGCTGGGTACAGACGATGCAACCATGGACAAGGCCATTGAAGGCCCTGCCTTCAGGGCTCTTACATTTTAGTGGAAGAAGACAGAAAAAACAAGCAACTAAATAAAAATGATAATATTAGATTATGATAAATGTTAAAGAGAAAAAACAGAGAAAATGTGGACTTTCAATAGGAAGGTCTGAGTCAGTCCTGGTTGTGGCGGTAGTCAGCCCCAGCGCAGCGCCTCGCCCATATTAAATATCAGATCCACAGTGCTTAGGCATATGAAGTGGATGAAGGAATTAATCTGGACCGCAGCAGTACACAAGATAAGAATGTCCCCTCTCCCCCAAAAAAGAACGTCTCCTCTCAAATTTGGGCCTAAAGAGTAGAACAGCACTATTCTAAACTGCTCCTTTTATACTAAGGAAACTGAGGGAAGACCTAAAAGGTTAAGTGGCTGATAACAGATTTTGCGGTGAGTTGGTAACAGAGCCATTGCTCGGTTCAGGGTGTTCTATCTGTGCCCCATATTCTTTTCTTTTCTTCCAGTCTCTTCCACTATCAGGTGCTTCTGCAATAAGAAATCCTAAAGGAGTTCTCTGAGTCATAAATAAGCATCAATGATAAATAATCACTCTATTGCCAAATCATGATGTCATTTCCCTTACTTTTTCGTTTTTAAGTTATTTCCTTTACTATCCCAGTGAAATCCCAGCACTTATCTCCAAGCTAGTTTAATTACAACCTTCCCAAGCAATCTTCTTATCCCTGTTGATACCTGCAACTTGTGTCAAAAGCTTTCCTTTCCTCTTTGACTGAAATAAAAAACCCTATACCAGAATATCTCCTGTAACTAACTTCATGGGTCTTCTATTTTCTTATGGCCTCACTCACTCACTCACCATTTACCAAGTGCCAAGCACTGTGTTGGGCACCAAGCATACAAATAAGATACTGTCTCTGGGGGGCTTCCCTGGTGGCGCAGTGGTTGGGAGTCCGCCTGCCGATGCAGGGGACGCGGGTTCGTGCCCTGGTCTGGGAGGATCCCGCATGCTGCGGAGCGGCTGGGCCCGTGAGCCATGGCCGCTGAGCCTGCGCATCCGGAGCCTGTGCTCAGCAACGGGAGAGGCCACAGCAGTGAGAGGCCCGCGTACCGCAAAAAAAAAAAAAAGATACTGTCTCTGCCCTCAAAGAGCTCACAGTCTATGATCTGTCTCATAAATGGTCATTATAAAATAACAGAGTTAAGTGCAATGACTGAGAGATGCACAGTGTGTTAGAGAATGGAGCACCTCATCCAGCCTAGGGAACCAGGAAGGACTTCCTCTTGGAGATGATCCTACATTAAGCCTTACAGAAGAGGCAGGGGTAGCCAGATTAAGGGGGACACTGCTGCATTCCAAGCAGAGGGGACAGCATGGGTCAAGGCACGGAGAATAGAAACAGTGTGTTTTATGTAATTTGGTGCCGCTGGAGCACAGGGTAGGAGGGGACAAAGCTAGAGAGTCCCTCCAGGGGATGAGACCACAGTGCTTTATATGCCACTCTAGCAAGCTATGAATTTGCCTTATAGACAACATGGAGCCAAGGAAGGTTTTAAGCTCGAATGTGAAACTGCCAGATTTGTGGTTTAGATAGACATTCTGGCTGGCGATGGATCTGTGGGGACAAAAGAGAGGCATAGAGACCAGTCAGTAGGCTTCCTAGTGGTTCAGATGAGGAGACGCAACATGAACAATGAAAGAGATATCAAGAGGAAAGGCTGGATTCAAGAAAATGTAGGATATAAAACTGATGTGACTTGGTCATGGAACATAGGGGTGAGGGGGTAAGAGCACTTGAGAGTGACTTCTAAGTTTCTCACACGGTTGACTGGTGGCATGACAGTGCCAACATCAGGAGACAGAATGAGTAACAAGGACCAGAGATAAAACACTAAGACTGGACCCTCATGTCAACAATGGACTTTGGGTTATAAAGATGCATCAATGCAGGTTCACTGATTGTAGCAAAGGTACCACTCTGCAGCAGGATGCTGGTAGTGGGGAAGACTGTGCCTGTGTGGGTCAGGGGGTAATGGAAACTCTCTATACTTTTTTGCTCAGTTTTGCTGTGAACTTAAAACTGCTCTGAAAAATAAAAATCTGTTTAAAAAAAGGGTCCAGAGATGTTGGGAAGATGCTGAGTTCAGTTCAAGACACTTTGAGCTTCTCTGCCTGTGGGAGACCATTTGGGTATAAGGCTCAAGTAGACATCTAAGATACGGTGACAGATATAGAAGTCCTCAGTTTAGAGGTGCTCCTATTAATCTAATTTTTCTTGAAGAATGCAAAAGTTTGTGAGATAGAGAAAAGGAGGACCTGCATTTCAGGCAAGGAAAAGGCATGGAGCCAGGGGTGTGCACTTCGGGGCTGTCAGGAGAGCACAAGGTTCTGGATCAGCCCTGGAGAGATCACTGAGGGTTTTGGTTGTCCCACTGCAAGCAGAGCCCTTACAGGTCCCACTTCTTCCTCCTTGTCTCTGGCGTGCAGGTGTGCTCACGCTCTGGCTATTCTTGACTGTTGCGAAAACCAGATGGTTAGCATGTTCCTTTGGCCAAGCAGCTGTATGCATCCCATGCACTTGCTCAAATATTCCATTTGTTCCTCAGGAGAAAACAGAATGTGACCCAAGTGTGTTCATAGGCTTGCACTGGAGCACTGAAGTCTGAAATCCCACAGCAGTTTTTTTTTTTTTTTTTTTTTTTGCGCTGTGCGGGCCTCTTACTATTGTGGCCTCTCCTGTTGCGGAGCACCGGCTCCGGACGCGCAGGCTCAGCGGCCATGGCTCACGGGCCCAGCCGCTCCGCGGCATGTGGGATCTTCCCGGACCGGGGCACGAACCCGTGTCCCCTGCATCGGCAGGTGGACTCTCAACCACTGCGCCACCAGGAAAGCCCCACAGCAGTTTCTGAACAAGGCTGTGTGTCAGAATTATCTATGGAGCCGTTTTTCAAACCCTTCCATCCTGCCCCCGCCCTGCTCTGCCCACCAGTGGATTTTGATGTTGGTGGAAGAGGGTAATATGCTGTGGTAACCCAGGCATGTATGTTTTCAAAAGCCCCACAGGTGAATATGAAAAATACTGCCTTTAGAAATCCAAATCTGCCCTGAATGGTGCTTCCCAGGTATTAGCTGATGATGCTAAAAGCTGTTTTCCATAGTCCAAAGGCATCTTTCCAGCAATGGTTGGTGCTTACCCAGTTTTTCTTCACAACACTTACCACCATTTGATGTTATATTATGCATCCATTTAGTTGTTTATTAGTTACCCATCTCCCCCACTAGCTTATAAATGTCATGAAAGAAAGAGTTGATCTGGTTCACTCTTGTATTTCCAACACCTAACAGTGTCTGGAATGACACAGGCATTCAGTAAATAAGCTTATCATTAAATGAATCCTATTTTACCTGCTAATCAGCTTTGAATGTGATGACTCTCTTTTGACCTTTCAAATATAAACAAAAACCAAGCGTCAAACTGAAATGTGTAAAACTGTGTAGAAGGTACAAAATCTACCTACCTTAGCATAGTCTAATCTTCCTTTCCGTTGAGCCTAAAACAGAAAAGAGGGGGAAATTAATTAGTTCTTTAAAAATCATTTAGTATTTCTATAACTTTTGCTTCTCAAAGAATAAGTCAACTCTCTGCCCCCTCACCTCTCCCCTTCTCTGTCTCTATATATGTATATAGTGAAATATATATATGTATGTATGTGTATACATACAAATAAAACTCTCAAACATATTGAAGAGTTGTAAGAACAGTACCACAAGCACACATATACACTCTAGGTTTGACAGTGGCAGACACCATGACCTCTCACCCCTTTGTGCTTCAGCACACATCTCATAAGTACAGGACATCTCATACATGATCACTTGCAAATTAAAAAAACTAACAATAATGCCATATCATCTGACATACAACCCATGTTCAAATTTCTCCCACTGTCCCAAGAATATAGCTTATTTTAGCTTTTTTTCTCAAACTAGAATTGATCAAGATTCACACATTGCACTTGGTTTTTATGTCTCTGTTTCGCCTTTTAAATCTATACTAGCCCCTCCCCGTTTTTTAAGAAATGAAAATAAAAATCATTAACTTTTAAAATAATTTACTTTTTGAGGAGACCAGGGCAGCTGTCGTATAAAATGTCTCTTTCTGGATTTGTCATATTATTTCTTCATTGTGTCATTTAACTTGTCCCTGTGTGCTTACAAACTGAAAGTTGGGTCTGAAGAAGCTTGCTTAGGTTTAGGTTAAACATTTTTGGCAAGAATATTTTACATGGAATATTATATACTTCATATTGCATCAATGTGGGAGGCACCAAATGTCAGGCTGTCTTACTCTTAATAAGGCTATAAATTTGATCTCTTGGTTAAAGTGGTGACTATCAGATGGTTCCACTGTAATGACATATTTCCTTCTCTACCATTAGTAATCTATGGGGTCAAGTTTTCCACTTCCTTTGGCATAATTTTTAATATGTTGTATCATGCCAAAAGACACTCACCTCCATCCCACTGTCACCAGGGATGAGGAGAGGGAAGAAAGCTGGAGGTAGGAGACATCCTATATGAGGTCAAATTTTATTTTAAATTATTTTTAGTTATTAAAGAACAACTTAAAATGAAAACATATACTCAAAAGTGTATGTATCAAATCTGAACATAATAGAGACAACCAATGTGTTAGTATTTGCTGGTAGGTAAGCTCATTTTTTGTGGACTTCAGAACAAACTTCTCCTGCCTCCTCTGCACAGAGCAAGAGCCCTTCAACTTATGAATAGTTTAGGTCTTGAGACCATTTTGTTCCTGAGTCCAAAATGACACTATAGAGATAATAAATGTGGGTAGATTACTTTCATGAGGGAAAATGAGATCTTTATAACATTAATCCTGACTCTTCTCGCTTCTTTATAATCTTTTAAAAATTTATCCAAAAGATGCCTGCATTTTGTTTTTCTTGTTTTCATAAAAAGCAACTTCTAATAAGACACTGCTCATGTATAGCTGTTGGCACTATCACAAATGACTCAGTTAAAACTGTGACTTGTACACTTTCAATGAAACAAAAGGCCTCTGCAACCAATATACTACAAAAAAGAATTTGTGGTTTTCAATCTGCTCTTCAAAGATTCTTTTGGGATCTAGGAGTTTCAGTGAACTAAGAAGGGCTTGAATTAGTCCTGAGATGCAATATACCAACAGGAATGAGAATGGGTTCTTGCAGGTATTTTAAAACCAGGCTCATTCTTCTCTCTGCTCAGATATTTCATATTTACTTGTTTGTTTGTCTATGGACATCTTTTCCCAAGATAAAACAGTTTTGTCTACACTGAAATCTCTCTCCCCGCACTATAACTTCTGCAGGAGCAGTGTGGAGCCCCTGAGCACGTCTGCATAGTGCACTCATGACCTAGCTACTCACTTTCATATTGTGCAAACATGAACTGGCCTTGATCTCATGAATAATCCATGGCTTGTGACCAAAATTTCAGCAGCAGCATTTCACAATATGCTTAGTCTTTAAGTTCTCAAACTCTCAGCTGTCTCTCAAATTCATTTTAGGTTAAGGGATATCTGACATGGAGGCTGATCCTGTGGTCACCAGTTTTCCACCTTTTCAATTGTTCGTCCTTTCCCTGTCTCTTGCTGATCAGCATGGGTTGCTCAGGCACAGTACTTTTCCAATGATGCACAAACTGGGACCCCTGTGGAATTATTCCTACTGTCAAACAGCTCATTCCTGAAACACATCTGCCATTTCCTCACTACTTTCAGTCTTGTTTCTGTTCTAACCACCTCCTCTTCATTCTTGCACTTTCAACATCCTCACCTTACAGTGTTTAACACAAAGGACATGGTAGAAGTGTTGAAAGTGGTATCTGTTGAAAGTTAGAAAGTTGAGTACCTTTCATATCTTGAGGTTGCAGTGTAAAGTGCAGAGAAACTATAATTTACAATGATGTAGGTGGACTTTTCCTTTTGGACGTATTGAGCCATTTCCCCAATTGTCTCAGAAAAAAAAAAAAATTCAGTTTTTTCAGGTAGTAACAGTAACTATAATGCTGTTTACAGATAAGGACATCTAGAGCAGTTTCATCGCGTACCTTGTTTATAAACTAATCATCTTAGAGAATTCTATTATTTTGAAGTACTTGTGCTTAATCAGTTACAAGCTATTTTCCTTTTTTAAAAAATCGAAGTCTAGTTGATTTACAATATTATTTTAGTTTCAGGTGTACAATATAGTGATTCAATATTTCTACAGAATCACAAGCTATTTTCAAACCTGCTCACTTTATTTATTTTTCTCACTTTATTTTGTATTACTAGCTCGGCCACCCTCTTTCACCCAGTGGAGATATACTTTGCTGGGGATGACGGCAAAGAAATGCCATGTATGTAAATCCCTATTTGTTCAACATCAGCTCTTAAATGTTTGTTTGTTTTTTTTTGCAGTACGCGGGCCTCTCACTGTTGTGGCCTTTCCCGTTGCGGAGCACAGGCTCCGGACGCGCAGGCTCCAGACACACGGGCTCAGGGGCCATGGCTCACGGGCCCAGCCGCTCCGCGGCATGTGGGATCTTCCCGGCACGAACCTGCGTCCCCTGCATCGGCAGGTGGACTCTCAACCACTGCGCCACCAGGGAAGCCCAGCTTCACCTACTATGTGTTAGGTATTGCACAGCAAGGAAGAGAACAAATAAAAATCTTCCTCTGGGGGTTGCATAGTCTTGTTTTCACATACAGTCTCCCTCTAGAACTTAAGCTCCATGAGAGTATGGACATTTTCTCTCCTGATCATAACAGTATTCCATGTCTAGATCAGTGCTTGTAGATAGTAGATGGTCAATATCTGGTGAATGAATGAATAAATGGATAAATGCCTTTTCTTAATAAGTGTTGGTTATGTATCATTTATTCAGGAAACGTACAAAGCAAAGTTCCTATTACTCTCTCCTAGTTCTAAGAAAGCTGGGTGTTTAGATTCAGTCAGTATGCAGTTGTTGTGGAGCCACTACCTGGTGCCTTACAAAATAATTTTTACTCGTATTGAACAGTACCATATTTTGACTTCATTACTCAACTTCTATTTAGAAGTAGATTGAAGAAGGGAATCTATAGAAAATAAATCCTAAGAATTCATGAAACTCAAACAACAAAAGGATAGAACAAAAGAATCATCCACCAGCCTTCTCACAGATGCAGCGGTTTAGAGTAATTGAGTGCCTCAACCTTGGTATCAGTGTATTGAAGAGAAAAGAGCCTGAATGGAGGTCAGGAGACCTCAGATTTCAAAGTGTAGTCCCCCAAGCCTCAGGTGGTAAGTAGGCCCTGCTACGGAGGGAAACAGGTAGCATAAGCTCTTAACTATGACCACTCTAAGAGGCACTGTGACCTCCTAGGAAATGGATATGCTGGGAGCCAGAAAATATGGTTTCTAGCCCATAATAGGTTAATACCTCAAGTAATTTTAAATTTTTACGTGGGTCTTCATTTTCTTATCTGTAAAGTAAGAGTACTGGGTCAGAAAAGGCATCCCCAAATGCTGGGCTGGCTGTATCAGAATCACCTGGGTAGCCTATTAAAAATGCAGATCCTTAATACTCTAGCCCTGAATTCCGAGTCATCTGAGGATCACTGGTGTGGACTACGTCTAACATCCTTTTCAATTTATGCTCTGTATGCATCAGTGTTTATTTCAAAGAGAACAACTATATAAGCTCCGTAAGTCTCAAGGAGAATGGAGTGCTGTAACTTTACCCTCTTTTTCTGACATCTACCACTTACCATGTATATTTCTAGCAGAGCAAGATATTAAAATAACTTCCTCACTGGGGCCCAAAATAGGCTGATATAAAATAAATGCAGACTGTATTTCAATAGCCGGCAGTCCTGAACCTCTTCCTGCCACACTGTTCATCTCCAGAAACCACTGTAAATTCTGCCACACACGGCGGTTCCCTGAGGGCTTCATTACTTGGGTCTTTAAAAGGGATTCACTCGGGCTTCCCTGGTGGTGCAGCTGTTGAGAGTCCGCCTGCCGATACAGGGGACGCGGGTTCGTGCCCCAGTCTGGGAAGATCCCACATGCTGCGGAGCGGCTGGGCCCGTGAGCCATGGCCACTGAGCCTGCGCGTCTGGAGCCTGTGCTCTGCAACGGGAGAGGCCACAACAGTGAGAGGCCCGTGTACCAAAAAAAAAAAAAAAAAAAAAGGGATTCACTCATCTTTTGCCTCCTGTAGGTGTGCTTCTTGTCAATCCAGGTCATGAGAAAAGAAAGTAATTTTTCCCAGTCTTTAGCAGTTCACAGAGAATGTGTGGTTTGAACCTTGTTTTATCTTAAAAAATGTGAAAATAGACAAGCTAGTGTGCCAGTGCTCATGACATTGAAGGCCTCCTCTGACAGCTACAGTGAGTGCTGTAAAACAGTATTCTACACCAAAGCAAACAAAACCAGTGCTCTGATTGAGAGGATGCACAGAGGGATTAATTCCAAAGGTTTATATACCAGTCTCTGCAGACCAAAGGCAGATAGATTCTCTGTTGGTAAGTAATGGATGTACAATGTGGTCTTTTACTTTAAGAAACAAATGCTTTTTTATAAGTCAGGTAACAAAGAAGGATTGGATGACATAAATGAACTGCTTCCAATTTCTAACTACTGTTATCTGGACTTGAAAACTGGATATGGAAAAACCTTTTTCTAAAAGCAGAAAACTAATATTCCACAGCAGGGAGTGCAGAAATTGCTGGAGACTGATCATCTCTTCTTATCATGTTATTCTTCCCCAATGCTACCAGCTATATTTTAGAATAACAATTTAAAAAATAAGATTCTCTTCTTCAACCTTCAAGAAAAACTATCTTTCTTTCCAATTTTTTGGTTGAAAGAACATAATGAACACCCATTTGCCCTCCAACTGGATTTATTAGTTGCTAATATTTTGTCATCTTTGCTTTCTCCCTAGATGATCATTTGCTGACTATATGAGAGTAAATTATAGACATAATGATATCTCATCCCTAAATATGTCAGCATTTGTCTCCTAAGAACAACGGTGTTCTCCTACATAACTACAAACCCATCACCATATCCAACAAGTTTAACATTTACTATAGTATTTAAGATAATGTCTGTATTCAAAATTTCCGGTCCAACCAGTAGCGTCCTTTAGAGCTATGTTTATCCCAATCCAAGATCAAATTAAAAATCACACATTCCCTTTGGATGTCATGGCTTTTTAATCTCTTCTAATCTACAACATTCTCCACACCACCACCTTTTCTAATATGGCATTTTTTAAAAGAATCCATGTCAGTTGCCCCACAGAATGTCCCTTCTCCTGGATTGTCTAACTGTTTTCACATGATTAGATTCAGGTTAAAATATTTTTGAAAAGACTCCTACATAGATGATGCTGAACACTTCTCCATTACATCAGGAGTCATACAGTATCAGTTGTCTCGTTACTGGTGAGACTAAGTTTGTTCACTTCCTCCCTTTGTCTTCAATAAGTAATCTGTAGGGTGCTTTGAGTCACTGTGAATATTCAGTTCCCTACTAAGCATTCATCTAATTGTTTTAACCAATTATTCACTAATGATTCCTGTTTGGGCAACATATTATATTGGTGGCTACAAAAATAATGATATTAAAAAAATAATGATATTTTAAAGGTCTGCCTTGGTACTGGAAGAAATATCATCAATTCCTTTAGAGAAAACAGGTCTTACTGAAAACAAACACTCCTTGCATTTGCATTGGTATTAAGAGGTGGAGTTTAGTATATATATGTAAGATTTGTTGGTCGACAGTGGAACGGAGAAAGGACACATCCCAGAAATGTTTGGGTATAGTGTATGAGGATTTTAAAAGGTCACAAGTCAGATATCTACTAGATCTGCTAGCCCCCAAGTTGAAGCAGCCTGCTAGCTAAGTTTGGCTTGGGAGGAGAAGCAATCCTTGCTGGGCTCTCCAGTTATGGAGCTGGAAAGGTGTCAGAATATAAAGGAACAGGGCAAGCCTTTTCTTTGCTATCTTGACCATTCTTACCTACTAATAAGAGAGCACAGAAGGCATCTGCAAGGAAGTGAACACCCTTCAGAACTTGGGTACCTGATTTTACCATCTCCTTCACCAGGGAAAGCTAATTTTTGGAGGCAAATTTCAATCCCCATGGAATTAACTTTCTCATATTCTCTTCCTTTGGTTTGATGCGAGAAGAGGAAGAAATAGACAGGTGCAGAAGGCTATGGTAACCCATTAAAAAAAGGGGAGGGGGCTTTTATTATTTACACGATAAGTCTCTCTGTTCGGAAGTCCTGGTATCACTTTTCTTTCTTTTTTTTTTTGAATTTTATTTTATTTATTTTTTTGTAGAGCAGGTTCTTATTAGTTATCTATTTTATACATATTAGTGTATATATGTCAGTCTCAATCTCCCAATTCATCTCACCACCACCACCCTCTCCCGCCACTTTCCCCCTTTGGTGTCCATACATTTGTTCTCTACATCTGTGTCTCTATTTCTGCCCTGCAAACCAGTTCATCTGTACCATTTTTCTAGGTTCCACATATATGCGTTAATATACGATATTTGTATTTCTCTTTCTGAACTTACTTCACTCTGTATGACAGTCTCTAGATCCATCCATGTCTCTACAAATGACCCAATTTTGTTCCTTTTTATGGCTGAGTAATATTCCATTGTATATATGTATCACATCTTCTTTATCCATTCGTCTGTTGATGGGCATTTAGGTTGCTTCCATGACTTGGCTATTGTAAATAGTGCTGCAATGAACATTGGGGTGCATGGCCACCAGGGAAGCCCCTCATTGTAGTTTTGATTTGCATTTCTCTAATAATTAGTGATGTTGAGCAGCTTTTCATGTGTTTCTTGGGCATCTGTATGTCTTCTTTGGAGAAATATCTACTTAGGTCTTCTCCCCATTTTTGGATTGGGTTGTTTGTTTTTTTGATATTGAGCAGCATGAGCTGTTTATATATTTTGGAGATTAATCCCTCGTCCATTGATTCATTTGAAAATATTTTCTCCCATTCTGAGGGTTGTCTTTTCGTCTTGTTTGTAGTTTCCTTTGCTTTGCAAAAGCTTTTAAGTTTCATTAGGTCCCATTTGTTTATTTTTATTTCCATTACTCTAGGAGGTGGATCAAAAAAGATCTTGCTGTGATTTATGTCAAAGAGTCTTCTGCCTATGTTTTCCTCTAAGAGTTTTATAGTGTCTGGTGTTACATTTAGGTCTCTAATCCATTTTGAGTTTATTTTTGTGTATGGTGTTAGGGAGTGTTCTAATTTCACTCTTTTATATGTAGCTGTCCAGTTTTCCCAGCACCACTTATTGAACAGGTTGTCTTTTTTCCATTGTATATTCTTGCCTCCTTTATCAAAAATAAGGTGACTAGGGCTTCCCTGGTGGCGCAGTGGTTGAGAGTCCACTTGCCGATGCAGGGGACACGGGTTCGTGCCCTGGTCCGGGAAGATACCACATGCCGTGGAGCGGCTAGGCCCGTGAGCCATGGCCACTGAGCCTGTGCGTCCGGAGCCTGTGCTCCGCAATGGGAGAGGCCACAACAGTGAGAGGCCCGTGTACCGCAAAAAAAAAAAAAAAAAAAAGGTGACCAAAGGTGCGTGGGTTTATCTCTGGGCTTTCTATCATATTCCATTGATGTATATTTCTGTTTTTGTGCCAGTACCATATTGCCTTGATCACTGTAGCTTTGTAGTATAGTCTGAAGTCAGGGAGTCTGATTCCTCCAGCCCCGATTTTTCCCTCAAGCAGAAGTCTTGTTATCGCTTATAATCCATTTTCCTTACTATGCACTCTTGGAATCCAGAAGAGACGTGAAATATAAAATTACAGTTTGACTAAGAAAAAAAAATCTACCCAGATCTCAGAAAGCCATGAGCAAGGAAATGAGGCTGACAGGAGAACTGAGCTGTTTCCTCCTGTGGCCAGGTCCCAAGGTGATGTCCACCAACCCTGACGGTGCATCTCAAGCCACCATGTCAAAAACCAAACTTATACCAATGATCCCACTTCACTTTCCTGTTTTTATTTATGGCACAATTCTTTCTGTTATCCAAGTTCAAAATCCTCGTTTTGGCCTCTGACCACCCCTCCCCAGTAGACATCTGCCAGGTTCTCCCTATCATATCAGTTTTCAGGTCCTATATATTTTCTCTCTGAAGTGAATTTTATACCTAACCTCCTTATCTTCCCATTCTCATGGCCAATACTCTGATTAGGACTTTTCCCCTGCACTTATCAACAGATTCTTCACAACCTCCTGACGGATCTTTTCTATAGCATCTCCTTGTTCTTCTGATTCTATATAACGTAGTTAGATATACCTCTCTAAAACACATTTCAAACCTTGACAATACCTGGCTCAGAAACTTCAATTTCTGCTCCATGACTTCTGAATCAAGTTCATTTTCTAAAGACAAACACCCCAAAATCCTTTTTTTTTAATTGAGGTAAAATTCACATAACATAAATGTGAATTTATGTTACTCAGTAACATCTAATACATTCACAATGTTGTGCAACCATCACCACTATCTAGTTCCAGAACATTTTTGTCACGTTGTAACATGTATCAATACTTCATTCCTTTTTATGGCTGGATAATAATCCATTGCATGGATATACCATATTTTGTTTATCCATTCATCATTTGATGGACACTGGGTCGTTTCCACTTTTTGGCTTTTGTAAATATTGCTATACATGTTTTTGTTTGAACCAAAGTGTTTAAGTATAGTCATTATGTACTATTTTGGCAATTCTTCATCTATCCCTAAATGCCCCATGTTTTTCACCTTCTATCCAAATTATAATACTTCTTTTTTCTTTGAATATACTGCATGCTTGCCCATCTGCAGCCCTTTTTCATGGTTTCTGTTGTGTAGGAAGCCCTTATTCCCATCTTTGTTGTCAAGATGTTCTTCGAGGACTATCTCAGATATCACTTACTTCACAAACCCTTTGCTGACTTTTCCAACTGGATTCAAACTCTTTTTCCTCTGAGCTGCCCCACTGGCATCAATTACAGTATTCCTTATATTTGTGTGCTTCTCTTAACAAGGCCAAGACAACCATCAGGCAATTTACTGCTGTATCTCCTACAGTCAAGCACTTTGTTTCCTTAAGTGCTCAGAAAACCTTAAGAAATATTTTAACTTAGGAGATAGTTAGAGCCATTTCATAGTCTTTGTGGTCTCATATAGAGTCCTTTCAAATGCCCACACTCTACACCCTCTATGGTAGAGAATGTTGTCAGTATTATTCCTTTTGAAACAACTCAAAATAACTTAAATAATTAGAAAAATATCATGTGGCATTAATGAGGACTCTCTGAATGTGCACTTTCTCTTTTGTTTAAGAATATATATGTGTTATATTCATGCACATCAGCCTTGCCTAGCAATTTTTGTTTTACTTTTTGAATAAGAAGTAAAAGTAGGGTATCTAGGGCCAACTGAGTTATAGTTTAGCACTGGTAATATGTAGTTCACTTAAGGTATTTTATGGATGGTTATGACAGTGTCAGAATGTCACAAGCCTAAGTGACATTTCAATACTTTCAGAAATAGCCAAGAAAAAAATAATCATAATTCTTATTTCTTCAGGTGACTTATAATGGCAGCAGAAAACTAGAAGGATCATTAAAAATAAAGTTTGCTGACCTGAAATAGCCCCTGGACTCCCTGAGAGAGTCAGAGCTCTGTGGTTCTCTGAAGGATTCTACCTTATTTTATTAGGAATCAAAATGATAGCTGAGTAATGACTTCACCTCCCTAGGGTGAATCACCCATTCACTATCAGTATTTTTAACCTGATCATTATTTTTCAGCAGCTATAAATTTAAATTTAAAATTAAGGTAGGAAGGGATCTGTAGAATTTAGTATGGAGACATTGCTTAACAAATATTTTTCATCTCTTTCTGGTCTGGCCTGGTGCTCTAAACTGCCTCTTACGAAAGTGCATAGTGTGTGTACACCTGAGGGTGAGATGGAAGACAGCTGTCCGATCTTAAGATTTGGGGGGGATGGGGAAGTTGGAGCGGGTAGCAGGGCCTGATATGAAAAATTCCAGAGGTGCTGTGCTTCTTGCCTTCACAGTGATGTTGAATGGGTGCTAAGGGTATGTGATCCCCTCTTCCCTTCCTTTCCGGTCATTAATTCTCACTCTCCCTAAGCAGGAAATCAAAAGGGTAGATGGGACACAAACTGGTCTATAATTTTACATGTGATAATAACAAATCATAGTTGTCTTCCGTCATTGGGAGCAAGACTTTTCTATTTCTAAGTGTCAAAGACAGTATTTAGCTTCTAATAGAGATAAATATTTTCTTATAATGCATCTCTTGCCTAAGAGATTATTTAAAGAAATTTCTTAGATTTATTTGAGAGCTGAAAGGGACCTTAGAAAGGATCTAGTTCAATGCCATCATTTTGCAAAAAAAAATAATAAAAAGGATGTTAAAGAATGTTACCAAGGTAAACAGATGCTAGCAGAGCCCAAACTGGAATCCAGGTCTTCCAAATCCTGGTCCTCTATGGACCATTTCTGCTATACCAACTTGATTCTTTCTATTTAACATAACAGGTTGCCACCAGTTTTGTCCCCCGAAGACCATACCACACATACTTTCTGACAAATACTAATTAGATGACTATTCCAAGTAAGTTACTATACAGGACTATTGGTAATTCAAAGGTAAATTCACTACGATCCTTAAGGATCTTACAATAAAATTCAAAACCTGGGAGAAGAAAGGTTTACAAAAATGCAGAGGAGAAAAATATCACAGAAAGTTGGAAAGAGCGCACTAGAACTAATTTCAGGATTAATAAGCAGCCTCCTTGAGATTCAGGATAGAATGTCCCTCTCAAGTGTTATGCAAATTGTGTTCCCTAACTCTGACTAGGCGGTGTTCACAGAACAAGATCATTATTATAGAGAGCTTTATATAAACATGAATAAAATTTAGAAAATAAACTCAAGTAACGAGTCTTTAATCTGAAAAATGTTGCCCCCTGCATGACAGAAACTGATTTCTTAAATTTCTTATTTGCTTCAGACGAATTCACCTTCTCTTCTTCTGTGACCCTGTTCATGACTCAGACATGTAGATATAAGGAGAAGGGCCTGAAGTCCATGGAGCAAATCACAGCAGTCTGGTGGGGCCTTGAGAGGTGGGCAATAAACTGCCAGTTCTTCCTGAAGGATGAGGATTTAGAGATGATCACAGGGGACCTAGGTTGGAGGATGTAACCTCATCTGCTCATGGGTGTCATCTTGGCAGAGTTTACTGACCTCTGGACAAGATCTATTTAATTTACTGGAGATAATGCCTAAGGCATAGGCTGTTTGGAAAGGATATCCCTTTGAACTGAAAATCAAATTGAAGATAATGATTTGGGAATATTTCACCAGTTGTTTAGGAAATCCTGGACTCTCATGTAGTCTATATTCACAACTTTCCATGCTTGCAAAGACACTAAGAGTTAAATATGTTCCTTTTCTGTGAAGCTTCTTAAAAATTCATATCTATGCTGCTCATACACACACACACACACACACACACACACACATATATATATGTATATATGTGAATAGCCAACAGAGACTTGATAGCTTTCTTTTTTAAAAATTAATTAATTAATTAATTTTTGGCTCTGTTGGGTCTTCGTTTCTCTGTGAGGGCTTTCTCTAGTTGCGGTGAGTGGGGGCCACTCTTCATTGTGGTGCACGGGCCTCTCACTGTCATGGCCTCTCTTGCTGCGGAGCACAGGCTCCAGATGTGCAGGCTCAGTAGTTGTGGCTCACGGGCCTAGTTGCTCCACGGCATGTGGGATCTTCCCAGACCAGGGCTTGAACCTGTGTCCCCTTCATTGGCAGGCAGATTCTCAACCACTGTGCCACCAGGGAAGCCCCGATAGCTTTCATTTAACATATTTAGCTGGATCCTTTCAACCAAAATGTGTATCTGCAATGTATTCTAATGTAATCCAATTAGAGCTACTAACACCATCTGTATATACATTTTTGGTTCAGCTGTCAAAAAACACACAAATACAACGCTCATAATACAATATTCAATAGTTGTGTAATATTTTATTGTACTATACTTCATTTAACTTTTTTCTATTTTCAAATGGATCAATTTTCATTTTCTTCCTTTTACGATTAGTATTTTACTACATATTTTAATATGTAAATCTTTGCCCACATCTCTGTTATTTTTCTTGGGATACGTTACTAGAAGTGCAATTACTATAGCAAAGTATATAAACTTTTAAACCAAAGGTTTAAATTATGTATAGTATTTAAAGAGTCTAATAACACAAGACTTCTAACAAAATGTCCTAGCACTCTCCAGACTTTGTCTGTCTCATTTCCCTCACTTTAGCTGTTTCTTCTGTTTACCTTCAAATACTGTTTTCTTGATTTTTAAATTTTAAGACATTATCTATTGATCCTATGATAAAAGTAATAACTACATTTCTTACGTGACCAAAAACATTCCTTTCCCCTACCCTCTCCCCAGTGATTATACTTTTTGGTTTAAATCAGTATTTGGTATTTACATTTTTATGCTATATAAATATTATCCTCTAAGCCATGTAAAGTATTATGATTACATTTTCTTTCTTATACATTAAAAATGTATTCACTGCAGCTAAGAACTGCCTCATTTCATAACATATGTTTAATGTGGCTGTTTAAAAACGTGGGCCCCAAATTCTTTGAAATTGTTCCCAGTGATAGGTGAGGTATACAGCCCCTCCCCTTGATTCTGGGTGGGCTTGTGACTATTTTGATAGGAGATCATGAAAATGGTGGGTGATTTCAGAGGCTGGTCATAAAAGAAGATGCAGCCTCTGCCTTGTTTGCTGGAAGGAACACTTGTGTTTGGAGTTCTGAGTTGGCAAGAAAGAAGTCTGACTACTCTGAGGCTGCCATGCTGTGAGGAAGCCAAGCCAAGTGGAGGAGCCATGTGTGAATACTCTGGTTGTTAAGAAGCCTGGTTTTCTTGACAGCCCAGCCTAGGTGCCAGGTGTGAGTGGAGACCCCAAATGATTCCAGTCCCCAGCATCACTGAATCACCTCTAGCCTCTGGGTCTTTCTGGCTGAGGCCCCAGACATCATGGAGCAGTCATCCCTTCTGTGCATTGTCCAAATTCCTGACCCACAGAATCCATGAACATAATAAAATGGTTATTTTAAGCAGCTAAGTTTTGGGGTAATTTGTTATGCAGCAGTGGTAACTGGTACTCTTACTCTTAACTGGTACTTTCTATGTTCCTGTTATTAATTTGTCCCTAAATTCTCAATATGGCCAAGTACATTAGGGGATCATCAGTTCCATTGTTTCCTTGGAGATATTACTTCTGGAGATCTCTGTCCTCTTGTCCCAATCGAGCCTGGATGCAGAGCCATCAGCCTAGGACTTGCATGGGTGACAGACAATGTAGCATGCTATTGTACTTACAGATGTGGGCCCTGTAGCCAGGCTGCCTGGGTTTGCATCCTGGCTCTACCACTTACCAGTGCTGTGTGACTGTGCTCAAGTTAATCTCTCTCTGCTTCAGGTTTCTCATTAGAGCAGTGGTTGGCACAAAGTAAGTTCTCTTATTGTTGGCATTCTTGTTGTTGTTTATTCTTCTTCCCTTCATATTGTCCTGGGAATTCCCATCATCTCACATCTATGTCTGATGCCCTAGTTCCTAAATTCCACATCTTTTTCTTTCTTGGTTATTCCCTTGATAGAATACATCACCAGCTCCCTAAAAAAAGATGCCTAGGAGGTAAGTTTTTTGAGACTTTATTTATGCTTTAATTGTCTTTAACATCACACTTGATAATATGACTGGCATAAAATTCTAAGTTGGAAACAACTTCTCTTTGAATGTTGAAGTTCTTACTTCATTGTCTTGAAGCTTTCAGTGTCACTACTAAGACAGTTCTGATTCTTGATCCTTTGTACGTAGGTTTTTCTTTCTGGAAGTACTAAGATCTCTTCTTTATCCCCATCGTTTCAAAATTTGATAATGATGTCACTTGGTGTCGGTCTTTTAAAATACACAATTTAGAGTGCCATTTCAATTTGAAGACACCTTCAGGTCCTTCATTTCTTAGAATTTTTCTTTTCTGTTAATTCTTTATTAATTTTTCACCTCCATTTTCATTAAGTCTCTTTCTGGGACTCATAACAGATATAAGATCTCTCAGATTGGTCCTCTAATTTTCTTATCTTTTCTATTTTCTATTTTCTTCTGATTTAAAAAAAAATAAATTTATTTATTTTATTTATTTATTTTTTGCTGTCTCGGGTCTTCATTGCTGCGTGAGGGCTTTCTCTAGTTGCAGTGAGCGGGGGACTATGCTTTGTTGCAGTGCACGGGCTTCTCACTGTGGTGGCTTCTCTTGTTGCAGAGCACGGGCTCTAGGTGCGTGGGCTGCAGTAGTTGTGGCACACGGGCTCTAGAGCACAGGCTCAGCAGTTGTGGCGCACTGGCTTTGTTGCTCCGCAGCATGTGGGATCTTCCCGGTCCAGGGTTCGAACCTGTGTCCCCTGCATTGGCAAGCGGATTCTTAACCACTGCACCACCAGGGAGGTCCCTACCTCTGATTTTTTTTTTAAATTCTGCTTTCATATTTTTATACTTTATAATTCTGATTTCTTATTCTTGAATTGTCCTTTTTTACATATCACCTGTTCTTATTTCATGGATTTAATACCTTATCTCACTGAATATATTGATTGTAGCACATTTGGAAATGCTTTTTTTCCCCCTTGCACTGCCTCTGTTTCCTCTAAGTTCCCTCCTTTTTCTTTTTAATCAGTTTGATTTTGACTTGTTCTTTCGCGGCAGAGGCAGCTCTCAAATGCCCAGTGGTCCTTTATTAGCTATTCTACTTCAGTTGGATGTTCTGTGCCCTTGGATACTCTGAGGCTTGTCAACTGGTGGACCTCACTGTAAGGCAGCTGGCCAGAGTTACGGCATGTTTACTGAGCGAGCCCCAAAAGTCCACATCTGCAGGGCTCTTCCTCTGGGTTTGACAGTTTCCCCAGAAAGGAATCCTCTCATTTTCTACCTGGTGAATATAACGGATTTTAAGCTGGCTGTAAGTATTTTGAGATCTATTAGGGAGGAGTGGCTGGAGAGGGAAAATCTTATCTTTCCAAAAGCAGATATCTTAGGCTCTCTCTATTTGAAGTGTGCCATCTACCTCCACCTCAGCTGTGCCTGCTTTCCCATGTCCAGTCTCAGATTAACCCAATCAATTAGAACCACCAAGTTAAATAAATTCCATGAAGTTTTGGATAGAAAGGCAAGAACTTTTTGTATCTGGATTTTAAAAAAAACCCCAAAATTTCTGGATTTAAGAAAAACCCAAAAAAGCTCCCTCTCATCTTCCATACCTTCCCTTCCCCACAAAAAAGTAGAAAATTCACCCAAGTCCCTTTACCCCTCTTACTTAACCATACTTTTTTTTTTTTCCCCCTTGATAATGCCTCAGAACTTGAGTACTCAGGATCCAAGTTTGTTTTAAAATAACCCAATGAAGTGACAGGCAGAACTCCTGGAATTCTGCAGCTTGTGCTAGAGTCTACATATGGGAAATTGGCATCAGTTAAAGAGTGGTGCTATTACCGTAGCCCAATTTTTGAAAGCCTTTAGAAAAAAAAAATCATCTGAGTTAATTAGTATTTACCACAGGCACAGATTTTGTATTGCAGTATTCTATGAATTCAGATAATAAGAAAACACAATACTGCAGTCTCTAACTTTTAACTAACATTTACCTCTCAAAAATGTATATTATAAATTAAGAATTTTACCTGTTATATGAATAAGCTCTTATATGACTGATCTATATGCTCCATATGGCTGATCAATCAGTCTTAGATCATCATAAAATATGAGCTATGTTTTAAAATCAACCAAATACTATTGGTACGTAAAATAAGAGTAATTTCATTTTACCTCTCTGATCTGCTTAATCCACAAATCTCTTCCAAGAAACTCCTGATGTAAGACTACAGGAGCTGAGTTTAGATTAAAAGTCAAGGAGTCACTGGTCTTTTCTTTAATAAAAGGCTGGAGATCAGAATTTATCTAGAAGGAGTAGTGAAAAGAGTTAAATCAGTGAAATGCATATACATTGGCATGTTTTAGTCATATTCAGAAAGCACCAGTTACTACAGTGAAAAATTAAGCTTAAGGAACTCAGTTTTCAGATGTACTTTAATAAGCAAAAGAACAGCTCATATGATTAACAATAATCTTAAAAAAACTTTAAAAATAGTTTTCCCCTAACATATTTCTTTTTTTTTCTTTTCTTTTCTTTTTTTTTTTGCGGTACGCGGGCCTCTCACTGCTATGGCCTCTCCTGTTGCGGACCACAGGCTCCGGACGCACAGGCTCAGCAGCCATGGCTCACGGGCCCAGCCGCTCTGCGGCATGCCCGATCTTCCTGGACCGGGGGACGAACCCGCGTCCCCTGCATCGGCAGGCGGACTCTCAACCACTGCGCCACCAGGGAAGCCCCACATTCCTTTTTTATTTGGCAACAGCCTTTATTTTGCTTTTTAAGTTCAAGGTAAGGATCATAAATTATATTTATTTAATAAATATAATCAAATAATAAATAAATTAATCAAAGATTTAATAAAGTACATAAAAACTCACCTGGAGATATTACATATTTTTGTATATATTTCCCCCTTATGAGCTATTTAAATGACATCTAAGAAATATGTACTAAATGGAATTTAAAATTACATATACATGGAGGTAACAAAATAACAGCTAATCTTGAGACATTTTATATTTCATTATGCCCATTCAAAAGAATCAGTTATTGGAATTAAAGCTTTCAACTTTGCTCCATATATTTCTAAATTTCATTAACTTTCCACAGTTTGTTTTACATAGGAACTATAAGGGAACTGTAACAAAAATGCAAATATTCTTCCATTTTGTGACTGGCAACATTACATGTTATTTAATAATTTGCAAGAGCTCTTTCAAGAACCCTTTCAGATGGTAAGAAGAGACAAACATCACAAATATGGTTTAAGTAAGCTGTAGCTTTCTATCAAAATTATACAGTACTCACCAATCGTACTGTTTATATTATGTAATAACCACCATGAATGATAGATTTTATGTACTCAGTAAAGTTTTTGAGATATAAAAGCAGTTTATTAAATGGTAAAAGGTTTCTTGTGTATCATTTTAGCTATTTAAATACAGAAAAAACAGAAAGGGTATGTAAATACCTTATGACTCATGGCCATGTGCTTCCCATACTGAAATGCCATATCCTGAACCTCAGCATCATGCTTTGCTAATTCCATTGCAGCTTGGCAGCTCTTTGCTAATAAGGCACCATGGGAGAGAAAAGTCTGCTTCTTCCAAGTCAATATTCCAATATCATCTGTGATATGATTTTCCTAAAAATTGCAACAAAAGCCAAGATTAAAAAGGTTTTAGGAGTAATTTGTTTCGGTTTTTGAAGAATAAGCATTAAGAAATGAACTATTCAAAACCCTCAGGTTGCTGCAACAAGACAGAACTAAAAGATGCTGACCCTCACCTCTACCTAAAGAGAACTAAGGAGGTGGGAACTGCTTTTTTAGGGTAATTGGGAAAAAATGAAAGAAATGCTGAAGCAAATTTTATTTTGAGCTAGGGAACTTCTATTAAAATATACTTATAAGGCAAAATTAGAAACTTAGACCTTCGAACTAACTCTCTTCTAGATTCATATCAGTTCTTAATTAAGTGCTAGTATTCCAAAACACAAGAATCCTATTGTCTTTAACTTATGTTAAAATGTCAAGGGCATAGTGAAGGAACTGCATTCTCTTATAAGCAGGTAGACAGAAAAAAATCAGAGAGAAGGTAACCCATTACAATGGAGTATGATTAGATCATACTATTCATCAAAGTTTATTCCCATAAGAAGAAACAAGATAAGGGAAGACATAACTGTAGTTTATTTAATTTCATCTTTTTACATTACGAAAATCACGGTAGTATCTTTAAGTAAGCACAAGCATACACATACCTACTGACTCTAGACCAGTGATGTCCAATGAAATTATAATGTAAGCCCCATATACAATTAAAAATTTGCTAGTAGCTACATTAAAAAAGTGAAAAGAAACAGGTGACATTAATCTTAATGACATTTTATCTATCCCAATATATCTAAAATATTACTATAATAAAATAAAACATATAATCAATATAAAATTAATAATAATATTTTACATTCTTTTTTTACACTAACTTTTCAAAATCAGTGTATATTTTACACTTACAGCACATCACTAGGGACATTTGAAGTACTCAATAGGTACAAGGAGCTGGTGGCTACCCTAGTGGACAGCTCTGCTTTAGCCAGTTAGCTCTCTGAGGACAAGAATGATGAAGCGATATACATAATGATGCTCATTTTACAGTGTTTCTTTGAAACCTCAAACTAACTAGAACCCATCCAGAAGGATTAATTAACCCAAACACTTTGCTTCCTGCTGCCCATACCACAATCCTTCTCCTTCCACCATTATTTGGGGACAAAATAAAAAATAATAAGAAAACTTAGACACCATTAAAAAATGATCTTAGATATAGCCCCACCTCTTTCACCATGTTGAAGGGAATCTTCAACCCCTTGGTCAGATCAAATTCTCAACTTAATTTTACATGCTTTTAAACAAAAAGAGAGTTCCACTTATAGCAACAGTTACAAATACGCAACATAGTATTGTGTAATAATCAAAAAGCCTCTTGAGGAGAAACAGTGCATAAACATTGCGAATAAATGATAGCATTTAATTTTGGAAATCTGAGAATGGATTTTAAAATATGTGAAGTTAATATCATATTAATAAACCTAGATAAAAACCATATTATCTCTCCAGATATACTAAAGATGCATTTGACAAAATTCAACTCCTATTCTTTTTTTTTTTTTTTGCAGTACGCGGGCCTCTCACTGTTGTGGCCTCTCCTGTTGCGAAGCACAAGCTCCGGACGCACAGGCTCAGCGGCCATGGCCCACGGGCCCAGCCGCTCCGCGGCATGTGGGATCTTCCCGGACCAGGGCATGAACCCGTGTCGTCTGCATCGACAGGCGGACTCTCAACAACTGCGCCACCAGGGAAGCCCTCAACTCCTATTCTTGATGGGAAAAAAGCACTGAATAAAACAGGAACAGATGTGCATTTCTTTTTTTTTTTAAATGTAATATACTGCAATTTTATTTCAATAGCACAAACGAAGTTAGCGTGTAGGAAATTTATTTATATTTTTTAAAAAAATATTTATTTATTTGGTTGTGCCGGGTCTTAGTTGCAGTGGGTGGGCTCCTTAGCTGAGGCTCAAGGGCTCCTTAGTTGAGGCAGGCAGGCTCCTTGGTTGTAGCTCCAGGGCTCCTTAGGTGCGGCATGCAGGCTCCTTAGTTGTGGCATGTGAACTCTTAGTTGCGGCATGCATGTGGGATCTAGTTCCCTGACAAGGGATCAACCCAGGCCCCCTGAATTGGGAGCGCAGTCTTATCCACTGCGCCACCAGGGAAGTCCTGCGTGTAGGAAATTTAAATGAAGCAGTATGGTAAAAATAGCAGAGAACCAAAAAATCTAAAAAGCAAGTACACCTAAAGCATGAGAATTCATTAGTGTTTCATCTTCAGTTATGACTGACACTTGATGCTTGCAAAGTTTGAAATAAACTTTGAGATCATGATCACTATTCTGAAGAAATTTCAGCACCAGCACTAAGATTTGTACATTCAGTTGGTTTGTAGTTGACTTGTTAGCCATTTACATACTATAGTACAGATTTGTCACAGGTCAGATCACAGTGTTGAAGGAAAGAAAGACCTTCCTGTAATTATACAGAAAGGATCCACTAAACTGCACTCAGCTTAAGACATCCAATGTACAAGAGCACGAAAACCATCACAGTAATGTGGTTCCAAGGAACATAGCTTTGGTAAGGAAAATAACCTAAGCTCCTGTTTCCCATTTTAATTACTGAAATCTCTACCAATGACAAAAATGTCATATAGGACACTAAATGTATACAGTAATTCAAACCATGCAAAGAACATATTTAGCAATCTGGGATAATGCAGAATGACTGGAAATATAACGAACGTGATTCAACACTGGTTCTTTTTGTCATTTTACACAGACGTCATGTTAATATTAGACCAAAACACAAAATGTTTAGTGCATAAACCAGTTTCTCTTTTAAGATCTATCATTTTTATTGTAGTCTTTTATCTTACTTTGGACCACTTGTACCCCGTACTCTATCCTACTATAGACTGTTTAACTTAATCAACAAAATCAAAAGTAATTTCTCACCAGATTTATGGGGGACATAAAAATTTATAACATCAAAGTGTCTGCATAACCAAAAGTACAATAATAAAGGAGAAAATGCCTCCTATTTCTTTTAGAAAATAGTACTTTTTAAGCTTGCTGCATCTTTAATGCTTTTACTATTGCATGACAATGAATAGTTGATAGAAAAAAAGAACTGTATACTTGAATTATGATAACTCATCATCACAGATTAATCTAATAATGAAGTTTCTGCAGAAACAGGAACTATTTTAACAAGGAAAAAAAAAATGCCCTCATTCCAGATGTATATTTCTTTAATATGACAGGTGCCTGTGTGTGTGTGTGTGTGTGTGTGCACAAGCATGCATGATCACCCAAAAGTCAGCAAATACTTTATGGGGAAACACATGAGCCCTTCTTCCTAAAATCAGGAACAGGACAGAGATGAACACAATACCATTGCTATTTAACAATGTAATAGAAGAGGCAAGAAAAGGATAGCTGTATAAAAATTAGAAAGGAAGAGTTTAACTATCACTATTTGAAGACAGTATAACTGTATATTGGGGAAGACCAATATACAAAACTCAACCAAAACACTACTAAAACAAGAAGATAATTCAGTAAGGTAGCAGTATATAAAATCAATATAATTTATAATTAACATAATAGATGTAACCATAGCTTTCATACATAAAAACTAATCAGAAAGTATTGTAAATAGGGCCTTTTCTTACATTATATCTATGAAAAAAAGATTTTAAAAGCTGGGAATAAACTTAGAAATGTACAAAATTGATATGAAAAAAATGTTAAAATACTACTGAAGGAAAGCAAGTTAAATAAATATAAAGGCATATCATGCTTAAAGATAGTAAGATCCAACCTCATAAAGATACTCCAATAAAATTAACACCACCCCTCCCCCCTCCCCCCCCCCCGCCTGCCTCTAAGATCTCTGCTTCCTCCCGTAGCGCGAGGACAAAAGAGCCACTCCCAGCTGCTGTGCCCAGGCATCATCCCCCCCCCCCCCCCAACTTAGGCAAGCTGATTCTAAAGTTCATATTGGAAACAGCATGAAGAATAACCAGAATAAGCAGGAAGCCATGAAAAAGAAGAGCAGTGTAGGGTGAGGTGGGGGGAAGAAGGGTAGATGAGGAGAGCTAATGATGTCTAGCCTTATCAGATCCTATACTATAAAGCCTCGGTAATTTAAAAAAAAAAAGTGCGCTTTTTAGATAGACAAACGATGGAACGAAATAGAAAGTCCAGGAATCAATCAAACTAGACACAGGAATTTACTATATTTTAGGGAAAATTTGGACTTTTCAGTAAATGGTGCTGGTACAACTGAATAGCTTTCTGGAAGAAAATTAAGACTGCTCTGCATTTCACACAATTTATCAGGATAAACTCCACATAGCAAAAAATAAAAGCAAAAGAACCACAGACAACAATAGAAGACAAAAGACAATAAGGAAAGGTATGTGCACTTTCTATCACAGATGAATGACAAATCTCCCTGTGGTAGGCTAATAACGGTCCCCCACAAAGACAGCCACATCTTAATCCCTAGAGTCTGTGAATGTTACCTTACATGGTAAAGGGGACTTTGCAGTTATGTTAATTCAGGATCTTGAGATGGAGGAATTATCCCAGATTAACTGGATGAGCCTAATGCAGTCAAATGGATCCTCATAAAAGGGAGGCAGCAGGGTCTGAAGATGGAGGATGAAGCCACAAAACAAGAAATGAAGGTGGAAACTAGAAAGGGCAAGGAAAGGGATTCTCCCCTAGAGCCTCCAGAAGGAATACAACCCTGACAACATCTTGATTTGGAGGCTTCTGACCAAACAAACAAACAAACCACTTTCCACCGCCTTAAAGCATCACTCAGTGTTGGTGAGGCTGTGAAGAAACAGGCATCTCAAATATGACCGGTAGAGTCTGTCATACAGAGTGAAGTAAGTCAGAAAGAGAAAAACAAAATACCGTATGCTAACGTACATATATGGAATCTAAAAAAACGGTACTGATGAACCTAGTGGCAGGGCAGGAATAAAGACGCAGATGTAGAGAATGGACGTGAGGACACGGGGCAGGGGGAGGGGAAGCTGGGGCGAAGTGAGAGAGTGGCATGGACAAATATACACTACCAAATGTAAAATAGCTAGCCAGTAGGAAGCAGCCACATAGCACAGGGAGATCAGCTCAGTGTTTTGTGAGCACCTAGAGGGGTGGGATAGGGAGGGTGGGAGGGAGGGAGACGCGAGAGGGAAGAGATATGGGAACATATGTATATGTATAGCCGATTCACTTTGTTATAAAGCAGAAACTAACACACCATTGTAAAGCAATTATACTCCAATAAAGATGTAAAAAAATAAAATAAAATAAAAATAAAGTTCCTAAAAAAGAAAAAAGGGTAATGAATATAAAATTTTACATTTCTTGGTCTCAAATGCTTAACATTTAAAAAAGTTATATGATTCTCAATTAACTTTTTGTGGTTTGTATACCATCCTCATGTATTCATATAACAAACATTTATTTAGTTTCTATTATGGGTTAGGTTCTTTGTAAAGCAATATAGATATGAATATATTTATTAATAATATTAATGAATAGCCTGTCCTCAAGAAGCTCACAATACAGGAATGACATCTATATCTATCTATATGTGGATATTAATATAATAGATAAATCAATATAGTTCTATCTCAGAATAATTCTTGGAAGATCTCCAATGGTCAAAGATTCAGTTTTATTATATTTTCCTTATTCTGATTAAGACATTTTATTATTCACCATTTCTACATTTTAATTCAAGTAATACACGATCTCTGAAAAAAAAATTAGAAAATTCAGATAGCCGAGAAACAGTTAATATATAGTCCCTTGAAATCTGCTATCATAAGTTAATCAGGCCATAAGTCAATAATTCTGTTCCTAAATTAATCAGAAAATTTATTCCCTGAACATTAAATTATTACCTATCGTGACCTTGGTTACAAATGAAACGAAGTCCCTCTATTCATTTCTGTCAGCTTGCCATGTATACATTAAGAGAGCATGCTTTATTACAAAGGAAAAGTTAATGTACAATTGTAAAATACCAAGAAACTAGTTTGATAACCACATCCAAATTAGTATCTTCAGACATCAGATATACAGAATTGGTGTGAAATGAACGAGAGCAGTCAGAGTAAATGAGATTCAGATATACTTACAGCATCAACTTACATCTGTACAGTTTATAGAAGGAGGATACATTCAGTGAACATTGACTTTTGATGGGATTTTCTCTTTTTCAGAAAGGTAATATACATCAACATACCTACTGAATGACTGTCAGACTGAAGGACATTTTTAAAATGTAGGTCTCTCATTCACTGTAACATGACCTCTTTGCTTAAGCAAGGTTAGTTCAAAAAACACACAGGAAAAAAACCCTGAAGGTTGTAAGATGATGTTTCCCAAGATAGTGGCACTGGTGGTTGTACTCAGATATAATATTCTGTTCTGCTACTGAGCTGTCTGGGGAATGTGTACTTTGAGTTGCTTTCCTAATGGTAGTAATACATTTGTACATACCTATTTACATGAAACCAAAGTGTGTTTGTAAAGTGGCTGCTTGGGATTAAAGGTCTAGTCCATGGTCACAGAACAAAGGCAAACTAATTGATTCAGGAAGATGTTCAAGCCCGAACCGGAACCTGCTGAGCCAAACTTCTATCTTTCACATTATCAGAGAAGAGGAGTGTTAAAAGTACTTTAAAGAAAGCATGCAAATATTTCCTGTTGTCATGCTTCTTTCAGATTCATATACTGAGCTGCTACCTTTATAATTTATCTTTAAAATATATCTTTGTATATTTATGCAGCATAAATTTGGATCTGATAAGAGATCAGATCTAATGCCACATTTCACCATTTTAAATGGTTGCTTTGAATTAGCCTTTTCAGCTATTTTGAGAAGCTAAACAACAGCCAAAATGTTTACCAGCTTTATTTTTTTTTTTAAAAGTCAAGGAAAATTTCAAAAAGACTCCCTAAATTTAGGGATAAGAAGAAAGCAAGGGGGAGAACAGAATCTAATATTTCCTGGGAGTCAACAATATGTGATGACACTTTCATTATTCTATTCCCTCTCAAAAATCTTAATTATCATTATTCCCATTCAATAGGTAAGGAGACTTGAAGACTGTATTTCGATCATGATCAGACATTAGTAAATGGCAGAGATGGGTCTTAGCTGTATAGCAGTCGGATTCTATTTTGCTTAATACATAGTAGAAATACTTAAAAATACCTTTTATAGTCTAAAAAGTAGGTTGTATTTAAGAGTAAATGACACGTTTCATTTATGCATCAACAAAGCATTTTAAACCTGTAAATTAAGTCTTTTAATAATATCCACTGAAAAGATCCAAGAATCTAGAGCATATAAGTAACAAGATTAGGAATAGTAGATGTCATAGTATTTTTTCAGGAATCCTGAGGAAGGGGGAAAGAGTATAACATTTTAACAGCATCATCTAATAGGATGAAATAATTTGCTTTGATTTATAATCCAATCACACTGGAGACAGTAAAGTAGGTATCTATGTAAATCATGGGAGAGAAACTGATAAGATGTGATAAATGTATAACTAAAGTCTGTTTTAAAAAGTGCTTCTATATAATAAATAAAGCTATTAAAATTTTACTCACACATTAGAGAGAATGGTTGTCAGGGAATTTAAAAGTCAGGAATTCTTTGGTCTAGGGCTAGCCAGCCCCTTCCTGTACTCCCCATGAGTCAGTTCTTGCTGAGATGTATGGGAATGATACGTTGGGTCAGGATTGAGAAGGGAAGACTGTTTTACAGCTCAAATCCTTCAGCAAGGGGTATCCTTGGGATGGGGAAAGCTCTGAACAGCTAGAGGGCAGCAGATAGTTTTCAGAGGGGTTGCACAGTAGGGGCAGTAGGGAACGCTGCTTAATTCTTTGAGATGAACAAACAGCACCAAAGGGAAACTTGGCTTGCTTTGAAACGTGCAGTGTATGTTGGTGCTTGACATACCATGTAAATGTGCAGTAGATGCAGTTCAATTAATTTTTGTGTGTGCTTACTACGCCAGGCACTACAGATCTGAGAATTAGGTATTACTCCTTGACCTTTAGCAGAAGTTCAGCAAGGGAGAAAGACAGTACACAGGAACTAGTATGGTATGTGAAAAGAAAGCTATGCTTACAGCACAGAGAAGGGAGTGACTAGTTTTACCAAGGAAGGCTTCAGTTGGAGAACTGTTAGCTGAATCAGGTTCTGAATAATAAACTGGAATTAGCCAGGAAGATAAGGTATGAGATGACTTTGGGGCATTAATATTAGTTCCATATTGTTGAAGCAGACAGTGGGAAAGGCAGACGAAGAAGGACAAGGCTAGTCAGGTAGGTAAGAGGTCCAGAGGGTTGGATCTTCTTACTTAGGTGCTAGAAAACTGTCTTTAGCAGGAAGTTATATGACTACACATGCAATTAGATGGGTTGCTTCGGAGGCAGTTTGGACTGGAGGGGCAACAACTGGAAGATCCATTAGGGGTTAAGTTATATTCCAGGTAAGCAGGGATGACATATAGTGGTGGCCAGCGGGAAATGAGAGGCAAGAGCAATCTGAGCTGCTCAAAAAGTGAAACAAGATAGCTCCCTACTGTGTACACGATAGTCGCTCACCGAGGATCTACTTCCCTCTCTCTCCTTACTAACAAACCGTAATTTTGTTCAGGTAGTCACTGCTCTTGTCAATGATTAATTTAGGAATGGGCATGTGGTCCAATTCCAGGCAATAAGACATGAGGAAAGTATACTGCAGAGCTCCTAGAAAGAGATCCAGGCAAAAGTGGCAGCTGTGGATGTTGCTCTGTCTTGATGAGCCGCACCCAGGACTACTGTAGCCAAACTGCCACAAGCCTGGTAATAAAGAGGACACTAGGAAGCAGAACAGAGATATGGAGAAAACCTTGATATCTGGAGTTGTCATGTTAACTGTCCCTTGATGCCTGACTACCTCTGCATGCTCAGAGTAAAACATGTTTCCTTACTTTTATATCTATTTAATTGGATTTCCCATTTTTTGCAGCTGAAAGCATTTCGATGAATTAATTCATTCCTTAAGATGAGAAATGTTCATACTATATAAAGTCTGCATTGCCAACATTAACAAACTACTAAAACATTTTAGGAAGAATTTCCTTAGGATGGAATATTAGTTATCTATTGCCACATAGCGAATTACCCACAAATGTAGCATCTTAAAACAACACACACTTATTATCTCAGAGTTTCTGAGGGTCAGGAGTCTGGGCATGGCTTAGCTGGCTGGTTACGGCTCAGGATGTCTCAGGAGACTGTGGTCAAGCTGTTCGCTCAGGCAACAGCCGCAAAAAGGGTCTGGAGAATACGCTCCCAAGCTCACTCGGGTGGTTGCTGGCAGCAGGTGTTAGTTCCTTGCCACGTGGGTCACTCTGCAGGGCTGCTCCCATGACATGGTAGCTGGCTTCCCCAGAGCAAGTGATCCAGTAGAATGAGGGAGAGTGAGAGCACACTCCGGGGGGAAGCGTCACAATCTTTCATAACCTAATCTTGGAAGTGACACACCATCATTTCTGTCGTATGCTGTTGGTCACACAGAGCAACCTAGTACAGTAATGGGAAGGAATTAGACTCAGAATACTAGGAGGTGGGGCTCATTGGGGGTCACCTTGGAAGCTGGCTACTAGAGACAGAGTCTATGATTAGAATTACTGGGTCAATAGATCTGAACATTTTAAAGTTTCTTAAAATATTCTGCAAGTTGTTTTATAGAAAGGCTCTGATATGCACACTGACCAGCCAAGTTTGAGACTGTCTTGTCACTGAGTAGAATTATTGTTTTACTTGTGAATTTAACAGGTGAAAAGTGGCATTTCATTTAAATATGGGAAGTAATTTCATTGATTAACCATTTGTATTTCCTCCATTCATTCATTTGTTTATTTACTGAGTATCTTCTACAGACAAGGCATTGTTTTAGGTGTTCACACCAGTGAGAAAACCAGAGAGTCCTTTTGCATTCACAGTTCTTACAGTCTAGAAGGGAAGCCAGACAATCAGATAACCACACAGATAAATATGTAACTGCAAACTGAGATACTTCCAATGGGGAAAATGAACATACTTTTATGACAGCAGTAATAAAAGAACCTGACTGAGACTGGGGCTTTGGGGAGTAGTTTTCTTGAGGAAGTGACACTTGAGCTGACATAGGAAGGATGAATAAGGGATAAGTTAGTAAAGGTGAAGAAGTATGCAAGGATTGTAAATACAAAGGAGAACAGTATGTCTGAGGAATGAGAGAAGGCTATTGGGGCTGATATGCAGACAGTGAGGGTAAAAATGGTACAAGGTGGGCTTCCCTGGTGGCGCAGTGGTTGAGAGTCCGCCTGCCGATGCAGGGGACACGGGGTCGTGCCCCGGTCCGGGAAGATCCCACAGGCCGTGGAGCGGCTGGGCCCGTGAGCCATGGCCGCTGAGCCTGCGCGTCCGGAGCCTGTGCTCCGCAACGGGAGAGGCCACAACAGTGAGAGGCCCGCGGACCGCAAAAAAAAAAAAAAAAAAAAAATGGTACAAGGTGAGGTTGGAGGGATAGACTGGGTCGGATTATGCAGGGTCTTTTGGGTCACTGTCAGGATTTCGGTATTTATCCATGGAGTGATGAGATGTTACTGGGGGTTGAAATGAAGGAACAGCAGCATCAGATTTGCATTTTGAGATCTCTGGTGGTATGGAGAAAGACTAGAAGATGGGAGGATTGAACACATGGAGGAGAAGGAAGAGGTTACTGGAATTGCTCAGGCAAGAGAGGATGGCATCTTGGACCATGCAAAAGGGGGAGGCATGGGGTAAAGCCAGGCTGCAGCCTGTGCCATCGATGGTGGGGGAGTGAGGGCATCAACAAGGTACTGCTCTTGACTACTGTTGTGGACCAAATGTATGTGTCCTTGCAAAATTCATATGTTGAAGCCCTACCTGCCAGTGTGTTTATATTTACAGTAAGTATGTAAAGAAGGTTAAATTAAGTCATAAGGGTAGGGATTAGTGTCCTTATAACGAGAGACACCAGAGGGCTTGCTTGGCTTTCTCTCCACTGTGTGAGTGCACAGTGAGAAGGCAGTCATCTGCAAACCAGGAAGACAGCTCTCACCAGAAACTGAATTGCTAGAACCTTCATCTTGGACTTCTCATCTCCAAAACTGTGAGAAAATAAATTTCTGTTGTTTAAATCACTCAGTCTATGGTATTTTGTTATGGCAGTCCGAGCTGAATAAAGTAACTATCTTCTCTATTGAATCTTAGGATTCAATCAGTGATGTTTTGGAAGTATATTTATACTGTTTCTCCCAGCATCTTTTCAGCACGGTCTTAACCAGCATGTTGGAAAGATCTATATTCTAGTTATCTACTTCTGTGTAACAAACTACCCCAAAACTCACGGGCAAAAAAACCACCACCATTTTATCATGATCACAGATTCTGTGGGTCAGGAACACAGGAAGGGAACAGAGAAAGACAGCTTGTCTCTGTTCCATGATGTCTAGGGCCTCAGGTGGGAAGGCCTAAAAAGCTGGGGATGATTCAGAGGGCTGGGGCTGCAAGAGTTGAACTGCTAGAGGTCCACTTCCAATGAACTGGCTGAGTCCCCCACACATCAGGCCCATCTGGGATGGGGGGCTGGAGCACCTACCCATGGTCTCTCACTGCATGGTGGTTAAATTCTGAGAGGGGACAGAGACAGGGAGCGTTTCAAGAGAGTGAGCAATTCTAAGAGACCCTTTTATGGCCCAGCCTGAGAATTCAGGTAGTGTCACTTCTGCCCTATTCTATCAGTTGAGGGGATCACAAGCCCACTGAGGTTCAAGGGTCATATATCCTCACCACTCGATAGGAGACAATGGGAGAAGAGTTAAAGAATTTGTGGCCTGTTTTTGGTTTGTTTTTAACCACCACAGTCTACTACTGAAGAGAGTGCTGAGGAAAGCAACTTGCTTTCTCTGCTCCCTCTCAGTTATGCTTCTGGCTAAGGTGATGATACAGGAGATGGAGTAAGGCGGCCATGGGGCTAAGCCTGGTGAGGGGCAGAAGTATTAAGGATGACTCATAAGTTTTTGACTTGAGAGTCTGGATGAATGGTGGTGCTCTTCATGAAGACAGAGGACAATGGAATGGGTTTGGAGGGAAAGGTCACACATCTGGTCTTATAAGTACTGAGTCTGAGATGCCTGTGATACCACCAGGTGGAAATACTGAATAAGCAGCAAAATATTCAGTAGTGATCTGGGATGGAGATTAAATCGGGACTTACTGGCATATAGACAGATGGTAATTGAGGTCTTGGGCTTCGTTTTCTGAATGGTCTATTCTTGTCCTGAGATCAAAATGGTATTCTATTAAACAATTTACAAGCTTAATAGTGATGCTTCATCTCTCAGGCAAATAAACTGCCTTTTAAGATGCTTTGCTGCGATAGCTGACAGTGAGTGACCTGGAGTACCACTAAATGGTGTACAAATTCAATTTAAACATTTATCAAATAAAAACATTCACCAACCATACCCACTCTAAACTTGAGGGCCTGCTTAATCGAAAGGGATATTATACACACTTAGCTTTCTCAGTCACCAAGGGCTTTTCTGCCTTCTTCATATCTGTATCAACCTCTGCTTTCTCAACTTTGCATATCTAATATAATATTCCTATATTTGATTTCTAATAAGCTTACTTCACAATACATTTTCTGTTTTTTCTTTTAAATAAAAACATTTTTTGGATTAAAAAAATATAGACAGCATTATTTCTTAAATGTGGTAGTGGGCACGTAGGTGTTTTATTTTATTTTCAGTCTTTAAACTGTATATATCTGTCATATACACTCTTTTGTATGCTTGATATATTTCATAATAAAAAAAACATTTAAACCATACTCAATAGCTTTTAAATCTGAATAAATGCAACAGTTTTATTTGCAAGGAATGACTTAAGACTGTGTCTACTTTATGAAAAAAGGATGTTAGTAAAATTATAGGTATTTATTATCACCACCACCAGCATCTTTGAAGTCTTGGATATGTGAGTGATACAAGCTTGAAGAGATGCCCGGCAAACAATAAAACATGACATGGCATGTTTTATTAGCTCGTTAATACATGCCTTGGGTACAATGAGAGAGACAGGTTGTGAGTAAATGTACCAGTGAAATATAGCCCAGAGTATCTTAATGCTTTTATACTGTACTCACTGTTTCACTTTCAAACCTCTTAAAATAGGTTTTCTTTTAAAGGTAGTTTTTACATGTATATATACTTGGGATATTTTTTACTTCAAAGAAAGGAAAATGAAATTTTCCTATTTCTAACCTATAAAAGAAAATTTTCAGTATGAGCTCCATTCCACTTTAATAAGGTTAATTAGCTTCTTTGAACTCAAATGCACTTATTTCCTTTCTCTAGTCAACCTCCCCTGGCCACCTTCATCCATTTTTACGGGAATAGTCTGCAAAGCTCTGAATTTTCCATCACTATCCCGTGCTTCTGTTTGCACACTGCACAATAATGTCTCCATATAAAACACAGTAGTCCTCTCTGGCTGCTGAGGATTGACTGCCATCATGAACAACATGGTATAAATCCTAACCAGGGAGTGCATGACCAACCAACTACTTCAGTGGAAACAAAGGATCACTGATGACCTTCATCCTGGGAAGGAAGCCAACAGTGCCTTAGACAGAAATTTGGGAAAAACTTGCTAAAATGTACAAAACCACACTTGATGTCATCTTTGAATTTGACTTAAAAAAACCCATTTTGGTAGTGGCAAGGCACCTGGCTTCAGCATGATTTACAATTCATGAAGCCAAACACAGACTTGCAAGACATGGTCTTTATGAGAAGGAAAAGATCTCAAGAAAACAGTGAAAAGAACACAAAAACAGACTGAAGAAAGTTGGTGCTGGCAAAAAGAAGGTGCAGATTTTGCAATGACTTTATTTGTGGTGATTAGGCATATTTTTCATAAGAGAATTAATAAACTATGGAAACTTAAGGAAAAGCACAAAAAAACCCCACTGTAGGTGCTTTGTGAACAGTCTTGACATGGATTTCCTGAAATTCCAAATACCAAACCTCTGCTCTCTCCAGCCAGGGGGCAGTTGGCATTCCAGTTACTAAGTGGGTCCTAGCCCTGGAAGGCAAGGCTTCGGTACTCAGGCTAGAAGCCTCCAATTAGCTCCTCAAATCAGAACCCTAATTAAGGGCTTGGCCTAGACCTTCAGGTTCCCATGGATTCTCTGACTCCATCTGACTCCAGTTCACTCGTGGTAAAGCTACCCCCAGACTCAGTTGATTCAAACAATAATCATTTATTATTGCTCATGTGTCTGTGGACCAGCTGGGATTCAGCTAATCTAGATTGGTGGCTCTGCTTCTCACTGCATGTCTCTGGGTTGGGTGGAGAGGTTCTGCTCCAAGTGCCTCCCATTCTTCTTGGACCAGCAGTCTAGCCAGGACATGTTTTTCTCATGGTGATGGGAGAGGCCCAAGAGACCCTCCTATTAGCCAAAGCAAATCAAATGGCTAAGCTCAGGGTTAAAGGGAATATAAGAACACCCTGTTCACATGCATCACAATTATATGGCAAAGGACATGGATGAGTATATTATCTACTGCTGCATAATAAATTACCCCAAACGTAGTGGCTTAAAACAATAATAGGGGCTTCCCTGGTGGCACAGTGGTTGAGAGTCCGCCTGCCGATGCAGGGGACATGGGTTTGAGCCCCAGTCCGGGAAGATGGCACATGCCGTGGAGCGGCTGGGCCCGTGAGACACGGCCGCTGAGCCTGCGCGTCCGGAGCCTGTGCTCCGCAACGGGAGAGGCCACAATAGTGAGAGGCCTGTGTACCGCAAAAAAAAACCCAAAAAACAATAATAAACTTTCATTGTGTTTCACAATTGCTTTGGGTCAGGAATTCAGAAGTGGCTCAGCTGGGTGTTTCTAGCTTGGGGCTTCTCATGAAAGCCTAGAAATGCTATATTTTGCAGACAAAGAGACTGAAATGAACCTGTACAAATACCCTATATTTCTAATTATTGTCTATCACTTTTTTTTTTTCCTTTGCAGCCATATCAATAAGGGAAACACTCTTTAATGAGGTATATAGTTGTGGACTCTGATGATTGTAAAGTAGCCTCAAATAGCCTCCTTATTCCTTTTAGGGATGAAGTTTTTTTTTTCCCCTGCACAGTCATGCTGTTTTTTTGCCAGTGACTCATCTGTCCATTTTATCTCTCATGAAACACACACACGCACACACAGAACACACTATGAACAGTATTTCATAAATCACCACAGGTACTAGTACCAAGCATGTAAATATAGGTAAAAAGCAGATTGGGACATTGATATCAAGGTAACAGTAGTGGTTTTTTTTTTGAATTACACACATGTCTATACCTAATAAATACTTTTTTTCTATTTATTTATTTATTTTTATACAGCAGGTTCTTATTAGTCATCCATTTTATACACATCAGTGTATACGTGTCAATCCCAATCTCCCAATTCACCCCACCACGATCCCCACCCCCCCGCGGCTTTACCCCCTTGGTGTCCATACGTTTGTTCTCTACATCCGTGTCTCAATTTCTGCCCTGCAAACTGGTTCATCTGTACCATTTTTCTAGGTTCCACATATATGCGTTAATATATGATATTTGTTTTTCTCTTTCTGACTTACTTCACTCTGTATGACAGTCTCTAGATCCATCCACGTCTCAACAAACGACCCAATTTCGTTCCTTATTATGGCTAAGTAATATTCCATTGTATGTATATACCACATCTTCTTTCTCCATTCGTCTGTCAGTGGGCATTTAGGCTGCTTCCATGACCTGGCTATTGTAAATAGTGCTGCAATGAACGTTGGGGGTGCATGTGCCTTTTTGAATTGTGGTTTTCTCTGGGTATATGCCCAGTAGTGGGATTGCTGGGTCATATGGTAATTCTATTTTTAGTTCTTTAAGGAACCTCCATACTGTTCTCCATAGTGGCTGTATCAATTTACATTCCCACCAACAGTGCAAGAGGGTTCCCTTTTCTCCACACCCTCTCCAGCATTCGTTGTTTGTAGATTTTCTAATGATGCCCATTCTAACTGGTGTGAGGTGATACCTCATTGTACTTTTGATCTGCCTTTCTCTAATAATTAGTGATGCTGAGCAGCTTTTCATGTGCTTCTTGGCCATCTGTATGTCTTCTTTGGAGAAATGTCTATTTAGGTCTTCTGCCCATTTTTGGATTGGGTTGTTTGGTTTTTTTTTAATATTGAGCTGTGTGAGCTGTTTATATATTTTGGGGATTAATCCTTTGTCTGTTGATTCGTTTGCAAATATTTTCTCCCATTCTGAGGGTTGTCTTTTCATCTTGTTTATGGTTTCCTTTGCTGTGCAAAAGCTTTTAAGTTTCATTAGGTCCCATTTGTTTATTTTTGTTTTTATTTCCATTTCTCTAGGAGGTGGATCAAAAAAGATCTTGCTGTGATTTATGTCAAAGAGTGTTCTTCCTATGTTTTCCTCTAAGAGTTTTATAGTGTCTGGTCTTATATTTAGGTCTCCAATCCATTTTGAGTTTATTTTTGTGTATGGTGTTAGGGAGTCTTCTAACTTCATTCTTTTACATGTAGCTGTCCAGTTTTCCCAGCAGCACTTATTGAAGAGACTGTCTTTTCTCCATTGTATATCCTTGCCTCCTTTGTCATAGATTAGTTGACCAAAGGTGCGTGGGTTTACCTCCGGGCTTTCTATCTTGTTCCATTGATCTATGTTTCTGTTTTTGTGCCAGTACCATATTGTCTTGATTACTGTAGCTCTGTAGCATAGTCTGAAGTCAGGGAGACTGATTCCTCCAGCTCCGTTTTTTTCCCTCAAGACTGCTTTGGCTATTTGGGGTCCTTTGTGTCTCCATACAAATTGTAAGATTTTTTGTTCTAGTTCCATAAAAAATGCCATTGGTAATTTGATAGGGATTGCACTGAATCTGTACATTGCTTTGGGTAGTATAGTCATTTTCACAATATTGATGCTTTCAATCCAAGAACATGGTATATCTCTCCATCTGTTGGTATCATTTTTAATTTCTTTCATCAGTGTCTTATAGTTTCCTGCATACAGGTCTTTTGTCTCCTTAGGTAGGTTTACTCCAGGTATTTTATTCTTTTTGTTGCAATGGTAAATGGGAGTGTTTCCATAATTTCTCTTTCAGATTTTTCTTCATTAGTGTATAGGAATGCAAGAGATTTCTGTGCATTAATTTTGTATCCTGCAACTTTACCAAATTCATTGATTAGCTCAAGTAGTTTTCTGGTCGGTGTTGAATTTTGTCAAAAGGTTTTTCTGCATCTATTGATATGATCATATGGTTTTTATTCTTCAATTTGTTAATATGGTGTATCACATTGATTGATTTGTGTATATTGAAGAATCCTTGCATCCCTGGGATAAATCCCACTTGATCATGGTGTATGATCCTTTTAATGTGTTGTTGGATTCTGTTTGCTAGTATTTTGTTGAGGATTTTTGCATATATATTCGTCAGTGATATTGGTCTGTAATTTTCTTTTTTTGTAGTATCTTTGTCTGGTTTTGGTATCAGGGTGATGGTGGCCTCCTAGAATGAGTTTGGGAGTGTTCCTTCCTCTGCAATTTTTTGTAGCAGTTTGAGAAGGATGGGTATTAGCTCTTCTCTAAATGTTAGATAGAATTCACCTGTGAAGCCATCTGGTCCTGGACTTTTGTCTGTTGGAAGATTGTTAATCACAGTCTCAATTTCAGTGCTTGTGATTGGTCTGTTTATATTTTCTATTTCTTCCTGGTTCAGTCTCGGAAGGTTGTGCTCTTCTAAGAATTTGTCCATTTCTTCCAGGTTGTCTATTTTATTGGCATAGAGTTGCTTGTAGTAGTCTCTTAGGATGCTTTGTATTTCTGCGGTGTCTGTTGTAACTTCTTTTTCATTTCTAATCTTATTGACTTGAGTCCTCTCCCTCTTTTTCTTGATGAGTCTGGCTAAAGGTTTATCAACTTTGTTTATCTTCTCAAAGAACAAGCTTTTAGTTGTATTGATCTTTGCTATTGTTTTCTTTGTTTCTATTTATTTCTGCTCTGATCTTTATGATTTCTTTCCTTCTGCTAACTTTGGGTTTTGTTTGTTCTTCTTTCTCTAGTTCCTTTAGGTGTAAGTTTAGATTGTTTACTTGAAATTTTTCTTGTTTCTTGAGGTAGGCTTGTATAGCTATAAACTTCCCTCTTATAACTGCTTTTGCTGCAAGCCATAGGCTTTGGATCATCGTTTTCATTGTCATTTGTCTCTAGGTATTTTTTGATTTCCTCTGATTTCTTCCGTGATCTCTTGGTTTTTAGTAACATAGTGTTTAGCCTCCATGTGTTTGTGTTTTTTACGTTTTTTCCCCTGTAATTCATTTCTAATCTCATAGCATTGTGGTCAGAAAAGATGCTTGGTATGATTTCAATTTTCTTAAATTTACTGAGGCTTGATTTGTGACCCGAGATATGATCTATCCTGGAGAATGTTCCATGCACATTTGAGAAGAAAGTGTAATCTGCTGTTTTTGGATGGAATGTCCTATAAATATCAATTAAATCTATCTGGTCTATTGTGTCATTTAAAGCTTCTGTTTCCTTATTTATTTTCATTTTGGATGATCTGTCCATTGGTGTAAGTGAGGTGTTAAAGTCCTCCACTATTATTGTGTTACTGTCGATTTCCTCTTTTAGAGCTGTTAGCAGTTGCCTTACGTATTGAGGTGCTCCTATGTTGGGTGCATATATATTTATAATTGTTATATCTTCTTCTTGGATTGATCCCTTGATCATTATGTAGTGTCCTTCCTTGTCTCTTATAACATTCTTTATTTTAAAGTCTATTTTACCTGATATGAGTATTGCTGCTCAAGCTTTCTTTGATTTCCATATGCATGGAATATCGTTTTCCATCCCCTCATTTTCAGTCTGTATGTGTCCCTAGGTCTGAAGTGGGTCTCTTGTAGACAGCATATATATGGGTCTTGTTTTTGTATCCATTCAGCAAGCCTGTGTCTTTTGGTTGGAGCATTTAATCCATTCACATTTAAGGTAATTATCGATATGTATGTTCCTATGACCATTTTCTTAATTGTTTTGGGTTTGTTTTTGTAGGTACTTTTCTTCTCTTGTGTTTCCCACTTAGAGAAGTTCCTTTAGCATTTGTTGTAGAGCTGGTCTGGTGGTGCTGAATTCTCTTAGTTTTTGCTGCTCTGTAAAGCTTTTGATTTCTCCATTGAATCAGAATGAGATCCTTGTTGGGTAGAGTAATCTTGGTTGTAGATTCTTGCCTTTCATCACTTTAAATATATCATGCCACTCCCTTCTGGCTTGTAGAGTTTCTGCTGAGAAATCAGCTGTTGACCTTATGAGAGTTCCCTTGTATGATATTTGTCATTTTTCCCTTGCTGCTTTCAATAATTTTTCTTTGTCTTTAATTTTTCCCAGTTTGATTACTATGTGTCTTGGTGTGTTTCTCCTTGGGTTTATCCTGTATGGGACTTGCTGTGCTTCCTGGACTTGGGTGGCTATTTCATTTCCCATGTTAAGGAAGTTTTCGACTATAATCTCTGCAAATATTTTCTCAGTTCCTCTCTCTGTCTTCTCCTTCTGGGACCCCTATAATGCGAATGTTGTTACCTTTAATGTTGTCCCAGAGGTCCCTTAGGCTGTCTTCATTTCTTTTCATTCTTTTTTCTTTCTTCTGTTCTGCAGCAGTGAATTCCACCATTCTGTCTTCCAGGTCAGTTATCTGTTCTTCTGCCTCAGTTATTCTGCTATTGATTCCTTCTAGTTCAGTTTTCATTTTAGTTATTGTATTGTGCATCTCTGTTTGTTTGTTCTTTAATTCTTCTAGGTCTTTGTTAAACATTTCTTGGTCTTTGTTAAACATTTCTTGCATCTCCTCGATCTTTGCCTCCATTCTTTTTCCGAGGTCCTGGATCATCTTCACTATCATTATTCTGAATTCTTTTTCTGGAAGGTTGCCTATCTCCACTTCATTTAGTTGTTTTTCTGGGGTTTTATCTTGTTCCTTCATCTGGTACATAGCCCTCTTCCTTTTCATCTTGTCTATCTTTCTGTGAATGTGGTTTTTGTTCCACAGGCTGCAGAACTGTAGTTCTTCCTGTTTCTGCTGTCTGCCCTCTGGTGGATGAGGCTATCTAAAAAGCTTGTGCAGGTTTCCTGATGGGAGGGACTGGTGGTGGGTAGAGCTGGGTGTTGCTTTGGTGGGCAGAGCTCAGTAAAACTTTAATATGCTTGACTGCTGATGGGTGGGGCTGGGTTCCCTCCCTGTTGGTTGTTTGGCCTGAGGCAACCCAATACTGGAGCCTACCTGGGCTCTTTGGTAGGGCTAATGGCAGACTCTGGGAGGGTGCATGCCAAGGAATACTTCCCAGAACTTCTGCTGCCAGTGTTCTTGTCCCCATGGTGAGCTACAGCCAACCCCTGCCTCTGCAGGAGACCCTCCAACACTAGCAGGTAGGTCTGGTTCAGTCTCCCCTGGGTTCAGTGCTCCTTCCCTGGGTCCCGATGTGCACACTACTTTGTGTGTGCCCTCCAAGAGTGGAGTCTCTGTTTCCCCCAGTCCTGTCAAAGTCCTGCAATCAAATCCCAATAGCCTTCAAAGTCTGATTCTCTAGGAATTCCTCCTCCCGTTGCCAGACCCCAGGTTGGGAAGCCTGATGTGGGGCTCAGAACCTTCACTCCAGTGGGTGGACTTCTGTGGTATAATTGTTCTCCAGTCTGTGAGTCACGCACCCAGCAGTTATGGGATTTGATTTTACTGTGATTGCGCCCCTCCTACCGTCTCATTGTGGCTTCTCCTTTGTCTTTGGATGTGGGGTATCTTTTTCTGGTGAATTCCAGTGTCTTCCTGTCGATGATTGTCCAGCAGCTAGTTGTGATTCTGGTGTTCTCACAAGAGGGTGTGAGAGCACGTCCTTCTACTCCGCCACCTTGGTTCAGGCTCGTCTATCACTTTTTAAAACATACTTTTGTGCAATGCATTTTATGGGAAAATGCTGTTTAGAGAGTTCTTAGCACCAAAATGAAGTCTGTGATGTGTAAGGAACAGGTTAAAAGATGGTGAACGTTGACTTAATTCCACGAAATACATAGCAAGAGAGTAATAAAAGAGGAGACATAAATTGTAAATCACTTTAAAAGTTGAGAGATAGGATACCTGTGGAATTCCTGGGCCCTTGCCCTATGCTTGTTTCCACTGCCAACAGTCTTGTCTGTTGCTTCACACCTGTGTTATTTCAACACTCTTCCAGCTGATACCTCTGCTTCTAATTCCTCTGGCTTCCCTATTCACAGCTTCTACAATAATCTTTATCAAAGATCTTCTCTTTGTGTAAGATTCTATGGTACTTTCCTTCTACTTACTATTTTAAATCCAAACTCCCCAATACAAATATTCAAGATCTATCCATTGATTCCTTTTAAAATTATCACCCATCCCTAGCAAATGCCCTTTGCTCCATATCTGACTATAGCTTTGTCTCTATCTCAGCTCTCAATACACATGCTCCAGATTTGTCTAGCACAGCTGTTAGTGCATAATAGGTACTCATTAACATCTGTTGAATAAGCAGACCTAGAAAATAACTAGGTAACCCTAAAACAAAGTTATAAGTTTCTCTTCTCAGTTTTATTTGAACCTGTGTTCAAAGCACCTTCATGATTGAGTCACATATATTGTCATAATACCTGTCTGCCTTTCTAACCTTACCTCCAATCACTCTTTTGTTCATCTACCATGTTTCAGCTGAGTGGGCCTTCTATTTTTTGGATACATTAAGCTGGTTCCTCTCTCAGGACCTTGCCTGAGTTGCTTGCTGCTTTTTTTACTCAGATCTCAGCTTAGAAGTTATTTCCTCAGGACTTTCAAGAACATCCACTCCAAAGTAACTCACTTAATCCTTCACTATCACTTCTCCCTATTCAATTCTATGTTGTGCAGTATCAGTTATTTCTCTTGTTCATTTATTTATGTGATTAATTGTTTATAGTTGGCCTCTCCACTAGGATGTAAGCTCCATGAGAACAAAGATGTCTTATTCACTGAGCTCTTATACCACTAATGTCTGCCACATGGCAGATGCTCAAAGAATATGTTAAATGAATGAATAAACAAATCTGACCTCCCAGACAATGCTCTGATTCCAACAAACCTCAACAACTTCTCCTAATTCTACTATACCTTCTAAGACTCAACTGAAAAGAAAATTAGCTCCTCCAAGAAGCTTCCCCTGAAATACTTCTATTTATTCTTCATGTTGCATGTTCGCCTAAATATTTAGCCTGTATCATATAATTTGACATGTGGTCTTATGGGTAAACTGCTATCCAGTGGTTTCATGCACGCTTTTCTTCTGACCTATAAGTATCATCAGATCCCTGAGAGAAGGTTTGTGTTTTTTGATGTAGCTTTGTTTTCAGTGCTCTGGTAGTACTCAGTGTGTTGTTGTAGATAGAGAAGCAATTCAATACAAGTTTATTAATAAGCACTTTATCAAAATGGCCTAATTCAACGCTATGGCTAAATGCAGAATTCATGATAACAAACAAGTCAACCAGAATCCAATGAGAAACACTTTATCTAGATTTCCAAAATTCAATCTCTTTATTATGTGAAAGTATCAGGAGACAGAATCTTACTCTCCCAGTTTTCCATCACAAGAAATATCTTCACGGCGATATGAATTACTACATATCCTCTGATTTCTGAGTAGATGCTGGTAGAATGCACTGTTTGCAATTTTATATTGAAGGTACTATTCACTATGTTCGCCAATATCCCTTACATAGGGGTCCATCACATATATCCCTATTTGTTTAAGTTTAGGAGAAAATTTCTGTATAAAAATTATTTGTAGCATTAGTCATCAAATAATAAATTCAGAACACGACATATTTCTCTTTCAGTCTTAGCTGGGAAGAAGTAGTGTCAAATTCAAAATCCACTTACAGTGCATCCTGGTAGTACTGATCGCCATATCTACCTCCTTTGTATTCTCCATTCTATTTTTATTTTTCTAAACTTTTTTGTTTCTTTGTCTACCAAAACTCATTTACCTATAAGTTTACAAAGAGAATTTCCCACATGGCCTCTCTGGAGCTCTTGACTCTCTCTTTCATCTAGAGAGTCTGCCAGCAGCTCAACATTAATCTGATATCAACTAAACTCATTCACTTCTCTTTATAACCTACTCTCTTTTATGTGAAATCTACCATCATTTTTCTGGTCAACCAGGTGAAAAACATTGGAACCACTGTTGATTTCTTATTTTCATGGATGAAGTACCCAACAGACACACTAAAATAAGTATTTTAGGGTACCAACACCCTGAAATTTATAGGCGGAAAATTTTATACTTGTTATTTTTTAAAAAGTTATTGTAATGTACACTAAAAAATAAAATTATGAAGACTGGCGCTTCCAGCAAAATGGAGCAATAGGATTTCTCACACCTGAAACAATTAAAATATTGCACAAAATATATGAAACAAGAGCTTTTAAGTCATTTAAAATCAGTCAACAGAGGACAGTGATCTCTGAGAGACAGGAAATAAATGAGTCTTACAATTGTTCCAGCTTACTGCCTGGAGAGAATGCCAGGTTGCACTAGAGCCTTAATAGTTTCCTTGAGTTGAGGAGATGGACCTGGATGTCTAGAGAGCACAAAGGGGTTTGAGTTAGGCGCCAGAGTTCACAGGAGAGTACTCAAGAAAAGAGAGCTGCACAGAGCTCTGGAGGGGTATAGGGTCTCTTGAAAGTCTTTAGCTGAGTACTCCCAGTGCATGGGTGCAAAGAAACTACCAGAGTCTGGGGAAAGAATCATTCAGAACATATGGAGGGAACAATCCCTAGAGCTCACACAAGGCTGGGAATAGTTCCTGTTCCCACCAGATGGAGTGGGAAAACTCATAATGCACAGGGTATCAGTAAAGTACTCAGAAGGGTTTGCCTTAGCAGTGGGGAAAATTAGCCCTAGACTAAATGCCACTCTGGTCCTGAGTAACAAAGCTTAAAGGTAAGACCTGAAAGGATCAAACTGTTTCCAGTAATTTAACTGCATTCCAGAAGAAAGCTCAAGAATATGTATAGAGACACAAAAATATCTAGCATCCAACAAAATAAAATTCACAGTGTCTGGCACCCAATCAAAAATAACCAAGCATGCAAAAAAAAGAAAAAAAAGGGCAGGAAAATACAATGCATAATGAAGAATAAAATCAGTCAATTGAAATCAACTTAGAAATGACACAGATGATAGAGTTAGTAGATAGGGATATTAAAACAGTTTTCATAACTGTATTCCATATGGTCTAGGAGAGCTAGAAGAAACATTGAGTATGTTAAGTAGAAACATGGAAGATATAAATTGGTGAACTTGAATGCACACCAACAGAAATTATCCAAAATGAAATGCAGAGAGAAAAATATGGGAAAAAATAAAAGACTACAGCACAGTGGGCTCTGTGATAACTTCAAGCAGCCTGGTGTCCCTGTGATAGAGGAGAAAGGAGGAAAGATCAAAAAAATATTTAAAGAAATAATGACCAAAATTTTTCAAAATTTGATAAAAACAATAAAGTCACAGATCCAAGAAGCTCAATGAATCACAAGCACAAGAAACATGAAAAAAAAAAAAAATGACACTAAGGCATCAGAATCCAATTGCTCAAAACCAGTGGTAAAAAGAAAATCAGAAAAACAGCCAGAGAAATTTAGACATGCTATGTACAGAGGAACAAAGATAAGAATAACAGCAGCTTTCTTGATGGAAACAATGTAAGTGAAAAGACCATGAAGCAATATCTTTAAAAAATTGAAAGGAAAAAATAATCAATCTTGAGTTCTATATCCAGTGAATATACCTTTCAAAAGCAAGGTTGAAATAAAGACTTTTTCAGACACACAAAAGTTGAAAGAATTAATCACCAGCAGGCCTGCACTATAAGCAATGTTAAAAGAAATCTTTTAGGAAGAAATAAAAAAATACCACAAGGAAATTTGGATCAACATAAAGAAATGAAAAGCACTGAAGATATTAACCATGTGGGTAAATATAAAAGACTTAAAAAATGAAATCACTTGAAAATATAATTGAATGTTTAAAGCAAAAATAATAATTTATTGTGGGATTTTTAATATATATGGAAGTAAAATGTGTGACAGTGATAACACAAAACCTGAGAGGGAAGAAACAGAAATAAACTTTTGTAAGGTTCTTATACTATAAGTAAAGGTATACTATCACTTGAAGGTAGACTGTGATAAGTTAAAGATATATATATTATAAACTCAATAGCAACCACTAAAAAAATGCATCAAAGATTTATAGTTAATAAGTTAAAAAAGGAGAAAAAATAGCATCATGTAAAATAATCTAAGAGAAGGCAGAAAAAGAAGAAAAAAGAAGAAAGAAAAAATGAGACAAATAATAAATAAATAACAAAATGGTATTATAGATTTAAACTGAACCATACTAATAAATGCATCTGGTGTAAATGATCTAAATACACAAATTAAAAGGTAGAGATTGTCATACTGGATAAAAGAGAAAAATCCTGCATACAAGAAGCCCATATTAAATATAAAAAAAGTAAAAGGATGGAAATATATATATATATATATATATATATATATATATATATACCATGATAATTTTAATCAAAAGAAGGCTAGAGTTGTTATATTAATATCAGATAAAGTACATATTGAAAAAAATATAAAGAATATTACCAGAGATTACAAAGGTCAGTTAACAATAAAGGGATGAATCGTCAAGATAACATAATGATCCTAAAGATAACATATTAATCCTAAAGGTTAATGTACCTAAGGTAAAGCTTCAAGATATACGAAGGAAAAACTGATAGAACTGCAGGAAGAAATAGAAAAATCCACAGTCACAGTCAGAGACTTTAACACCTTTCTCTCAGTAACTGACAGAATAAGCAGAAAGAAAATAATAACAAATATAAAAGACTTTAATGATACTATCAAATTGACTTAATTGGTATTTATAGAACACTAAGAAATAATAGCAGAATACATATTCTTTTTTTTTAACATCTTTATTGGAGTATAATTGCTTTACAATGGTGTGTTAGTTTCTGCTTTATATAAAAGTGAATCAGTTATACAGATACATATATCCCCATAGCCCCACCCTCTTGCGTTTCCCTCCCTCCCACCCTCCCTATCCCACCCGTCTAGGTGGTCACAAAGCACCGAGCTGATCTCCCGGTGCTATGCAGCTGCTTCCCACTAGCTGCCTATTTTACATTTGGTAGTGTACATATGTCCATGCCACTCTCTCACTTTGTCCCAGCTTACCCTTCCCTCTCCCCGTATCCTCAAGTCCATTCTCTAGTAGGTCTGTGTCTTTATTCCTGTCTTGCCCCTAGGTTCTTCAGAACCTTTTTTTTTTTTTTAGATTCCATATATACGTGTTAGCATATGGTATTTGTTTTTCTCTTTCTGATTTACTTCACTCTGTATGACAGACTCTAGGTCCATCCACCTCACTACAAATAACTCAATTTCGTTTCTTTTTATGGCTGAGTAATATTCCATTGTATGTATGTGCCACATCTTCTTTATCCATTAATCTGTTGATGGACACTTAGGTTGCTTCCATGTCCTGGCTATTGTAAACAGAGCTGCAATGAACATTGTGGTACATGACTCTTTTTGAATTATGGTTTTCTCAGAGTATAATGCCCAGTGGTGGGACTGCTGGGTCGTATGGCAGTTCTATTTTTAGTTTTTAAGGAAACTCCATACTGTTCTCCATAGTGGCTGTATCAATTTACATTCCCACCAACAGTGCAAGAGGGTTCCCTTTTCTCCACACCCTCTCCAGCATTTATTGTTTGTAGATTTTTTGATGATGGCCCTTCTGACTGGTGTGAGATGATATTTCATTGTACTTTTGATCTGCATTTCTCTAATGATTAATGATGTTGAGCATTCGTTCATGTGTTTGTTGACAATCTGTATATCTTCTTTGGAGAAACGTATATTTAGGTCTTCTACCCATTTTTGGATTGGGTTGTTCGTTTTTTTGATACTGAGCTGCATGAACTGCTTGTAAATTTTGGAGATTAATCCTTTGTCAGTTGCTTCATTTGCAAATATTTTCGCCCATTCTGAGGGCTGTCTTTTAGTCTTGTTTATGGTTTCCTTTGCTGTGCAAAAGCTTTTAAGTTTCATTAGGTCCCGTTTGTTTATTTTTATTTCCATTTCTCTAGGAGGTGGGTCAGAAAGGATCTTGCTGTGAAGTATGTCATGGAGTGTTGTGCCTATGTTTTCCTCTAAGAGTTTTATAGTGTCTGGCCTTACATTTAGGTCTTTAATCCATTTTTAGTTTATTTTTGTTTATGGTGTTAGGGAGTGTTCTGATTTCATTATTTTACATGTAGCTGTCCAGTTTTCCCAGCACCACTTATTGAAGAGGCTGTCTTTTCTCCACTGTATATTCTTGCCTCCTTTATCAAAGATAAGGTGACCATATGTGCGTGGGTTTATCTCTGGGCTTTCTGTCCATACCATCTTGATTTCTGTAGCTTTGTAGTATAGTCTGAAGTCAGGGAGCCTGATTCCTCCAGCTCCGTTTTTCTTTCTCAAGATTGCTTTGGCTATTTGGGGTCTTTTGTGTTTCCATACAAATTGTGAAATTTTTTGTTCTGGTTCTGTGAAAAATGCCATTGGTAGTTTGATAGGGATTGCACTGAATCTGTAGATTGCTTTGGGTAGTAGAGTCATTTTCACAATGTTGATTCTTCCAATCCAAGAACATGGTATATCTCTCTACATGTTTGTAGCATCTTTAATTTCCTTCATTAGTGTCTTATAGTTTTCTGCATACAGGTCTTTTGTCTCCTTAGGTAGGTTTATTCCCAGGTATTTTATTCTTTTTGTTGCAGTGGTAAATGGGAGTGTTTCCTTAATTTCACTTTCAGATTCTTCATCATTAGTGTATAGGAATGCAAGAGATTTCTGTGCATTAATTTTGTATCCTGCTACTTTACCAAATTCATTGATTAGCTCTACTAGTTTTCTGTTGGCATCTTTAGGATTCTCTATGTATAGTATCATGTCATCTACATATTCTTTTTAAGTGAATATAAAACATTTACCGGGATAGTTCATATCTGGGCCATAAAACAACTCTCAATAAATTTAAAATAATTCAAACCATATAAAATGTTCCTGGGGCTTCCCTGGTGGCACAGTGGTTGAGAGTCCGCCTGCCGATGCAGGGGACATGGGTTCGTGCCCCGGTCCGGGAAGATCCCACATGCTGAGGAGTGGCTAGGCCCATGAGCCATGGCCGCTGATCCTGAGCGTCTGGAGCCTGTGCTCCGCAACAGGAGAGGCCGCAACAGTGAGAGGCCCGCGTACCGCAAAAAAAAAAAAAAAAAAAAAAAAAATGCTACCTAGTCACAATGGTATTATAAATCAATAACAGAAAGACATCTGTAAAATTCCCAAATATTTGGAAACTAAATAACAAACTGTAAAATAATCCATGAGTCTAAGGAAGAGAAAAGAGAAATTAGTAAGTGGCTTGAACTGAACGGAAATGAAAAACAACATAATGGAAATTTGTGGGATGCCACTAAAGTAGCACTTAGATGGAAATTCATTGTACTAAATACCATATTAGAAAAGAAATCAGAGTTCAAATACATGATTTCAGCTTAAAAGAATAAAAAAAGAAGAGTAAATAAAACCAAAGCAATCAAAAGAAAAGAGATTGTAAAAATCAAAGTGGAAAATCAATGTAAAAGAAAGGAGAAAAAATAAAGTCAATGAAGCCAAAAGCTGATGCTCTGAAATCAATAATATTGTTAAGCCTCTAGGAAAATTAGAGAGAAGATACAAATTACCAGTATCAGAAATGAGAGAAGTGACATTACTGCAAATTCTACAGATATTAAAAGGATAATATGGGAATATTATGAAGAACTTTAGGCTAATAAATTTGACAACTTAAATTAAATAGTGTTTCATTGCAGTGAACAAACTACCAAAATCTACACACGAAGAAATACATAACCTAAATAGTATGATACTTTTAAGCAACTGAATTTGTAGTAGGAAAAAAAAACAACAAAAAACTTTCCCATAAAGAAACATCCAGATGGTTTCATTAGTGCATTCTATCAAATATGTAAGGAAGAAACAGTACAAATTCTACAAAAAATCTTTCAAAAAATCAGAGGTAATACTTCCCAATTCATTTTGAGGCCAGCATTATCTTGATATTGACAAAAGACAAAGATATTACAAAGAACTGAAAATAACACACCTTATTCCTCACGAATAAAAATGTAAACATTAACAAAATTTTAGAGTATCAAATCCAACAATACAGAAAAGGGTGACTGCATCCTGATCAAGTGAGGTTTATTCCAGGAATGCAAGGCTGATTTAACATTTGAAAATCAATCAATAAAGTCACCATATTAACAGACTAAAAAAGAAAATCCCCAAAGAGAAGAAAACTAAATATATATATATATATATATATATATATATATATATATATAACATCACCTCAGTAGCTCCAGAAATTAAAATGGTCAAAACCTAACATTAATTTCTGGTAAAAAACCCTCAGGAAATTAAGAATATAAGGGAACATATTCACTAATCAGGAGCCTCTATCAAAACCAAAACCAAAACCAAAACCAAAACCTGCAGCTAACATCATACTTAAATAGTGGTCAAATATTGAATGTTTTCTTCCTAGCATCAGGAGGAAAGCAAGGGTGTCTATTCTCACCACTTCAACATTATACTGGAGGGTCTAGTTGTTGGATCTGGGATTTGCTTTTATCATACATACATACAACTAGTGAGTTAGTCTGTTACTGTTTTGCTGTTTTGTGGATGTTAACAGAAGACATAAGACTCCTGGTTCAGAGATAAAGGACTTTATTATTTATGGCACGGGAAGAAGCATGTGCATTAGCATATTTGTGTTGGTTACCCTTTACCCCAAATCCTGCAGGGGCAATGCAATGGACTCAGACGGATGCTATGCCTTCATTGGATTTATGTTACAGCTAACGACACTGAGTTTGGGGGATCCACTGCTTTTGCAGCAAGGAGTGATATATATATATTTATTATCTTGATTGTGATGATAGCTTCACTGGTGCACACATATATCAAAACATATCAGATAGTGTACTTTAAATATTTGCAGCTTACTTACATCAATAAAACTGTCAGAAAAATGAGAAAAATCTTCCATTCCAAGCACTCTAGGCCTTTCTATATCATTAATTTAAGAAATATTTTTGGGCTACTACTAATGTGCTAGGCACTGTGCTGATATTGGGAATACCATGGTAAACAAAATCCTTCCTCCCGTGGAGTTTATATTCTTGTAGGAGGAGACTGAAAGTAAACGATAAAAACATCAGATGGTGGCTACTGTGATTAAGATAAAGAGAATTAAGTAGGGTGGCTACTTTAGATTGGGGGTGGGTCATCTCTCTGAGAAGATGATACCGATGTAGAGAGATGAATGTCAAGAAGGGGCCAACCACGTGGAAGTGGAAGAGCACCTCTGACCTTCGTCGTTATTTTGGCTTTCTAACTGCTCTCCTTTCCCTCCAATCTCCTGTAAGCCACGCTGAATTAACTTCCCCAAAGGTTAATATGATCATGTAATTACTGTGTTTAAAAACCTTCATTCTCTCTCTTATCTCAATTACTAAAAAGGATATTAGCTCTACATTCCAGCATTATGAGTCTTCTTGCATACGACAAAACCTACTTTTCCAGTCTTCTCACTATTCCTTTACTCTAACATGGAGAAAGCCTTGATCTTACGTATGGTTCCCTACTTTTGATCATGCTGTTTCTTCTGCTTGAAATGCCATCTTCTCCTCAAGGATGCCATCAGTAGACATCCTTCCTATCCTTAAATGTCTGTCTCAAATATCACATTCTCCTTAATATCTTTTCTGATTTTCCCAGCCAGATGTAATTTTTGTTCACAATTCCCTCCTGTTATGTTTCTCAATGGGAAAAACTCAGCTTGCTCACTTTTTTATTATATTTTAGATGATGGCATAGGGCTTTGCAGATAGGAGATAATCCATAACTTCCTAGTGGACTGAATTATCTTATTTTTGTTTTACTTGAAAGCTGCATGAGAGCCAAAAAAAAAAAAAAGATAAACATAAAGATAAAACAGGGACTTCCCGTGGAGGTCCAGTGGTTAAGACTTCGCCTTCCAGTGCAGGGGGTGCAGGTTCAATCCCTGGTCAGAGAGCTAAGATCATACATGCCTCACGGCCAAAAAACCAAAACATAAGACAGAAGCAATATTGTAACAAATTCAATAAAGACTTTAAAAATGGTCCACATAGGAACTTCCCTGGTAGTGCAGTGGTTAAGAATCTGCCTGCCAATGCAGGGGACACGGGTTCGATCCCTGGTCCAGGAAGATCCCACATGCCGTGGAGCAACAAAGTCCGTGCGCCACAACTACTGAGCCCACGCGCCTAGAGCCTGTGCTCCGCAACGAAAAGCCACCACAATGAGAAGCCCGCACACCGCAATGAAGAGGAGCCCCTGCTCGCTGCAACTAGAGAAATCCTGCGCACAGCAATGAAGACCCAATGCAGCCATAATTAACAAATAAATAAATGAATAAATAAATTTATTTAAAAAAATGGTCCACATAAAAAAAATCTTTAAAAAAAGAGAAAGATAAAACAAATAAGTGGATAGAAGTTATCTTGCCCCACAAAAACAATGATATTCCTCATAAGAGAATAATCTACTGGAAATATAATGTGTTTAGAAAAAAATAGAATGGATCTTCACAATTTCAGTGACTCTGTTAAAATCAGTTCTTTTCCAGGACAACTGGATTCTCTTTAAAACCCTCTGACTTTCCTGAGACTGGGACCAAGCTAACATGAGCAGAACCTCTGAAAATAGGGAAGAAGCCTGCTGTTATCCATCTCAACACCAACATGAGTAGAAGACACATGCCTTACAGAGTACCTTGATTAGATTCCTAAGGAGGGAGCAGGAGTGGATGGGAAATAAACAATAAAAAATCAGAAAAAGAGTATGTTGGGATCCCCAAGATCACCCCCAGGTTTGATGGTTTGTGAGGAGGATACACAGGACTTAGCATATAGTTGAACTCACAGGTGTAGTTTATTACAGCAAAAGGATACAAAGTAAAACCAGCAAAGGAAAAAGATGCAGAGATGAAGTCTGGAGGAAACCAGGTGTAAGCTTCTAAGAATCCTTCCTCTACCAGTGGAGTCACACAGGATGTGATAAATTCCTCCAAGAATTACCATGTATGAGAACATATGTGAAATGCTGTCTAGCAGGGATATTCACTGGAGGCTCAGTTTTCAGAGTTTTTGTTGGAATTGGTGATGTAGGCAACTTCTGCTTAGCATGTACCAAAATTCCAGACTCCCAGAAGGAAAGCAGGTGATCAGTATAAATAACATTATTTGCACAGACAATTTAGGTACAGTGAACTGCCCTTGTCAGTTAGAGAATGGTGGAAACATCCCTAAAATCCAAGGGCCAACCTTACAAGCAGTTTTTCTAAGGACAGTAGTCCTTTTCTGCATAGGGATATATTGAAAATATTCTTACTTTAAAAAAATTATTTTTTTTATTTTTTGCGGTACGCGGGCCTCTCACTGCTGTGGCCTCTCCCGCTGCAGAGCACAGGCTCCGGAAGCGCAGGCTCAGCGGCCATGGCTCATGGGCCCAACCGCTCCGCGGCATGTGGGATCTTCCCGGCCCGGAGAACGAACCTGTGTCTCCTGCATCGGCAGGCGGACTCTCAACCACTGCGCCACCAGGGAAGCCCTATTCTTACTTTTTTAATTCAAGGATCTCACTTTCAGATTTTTTTTTAGCACATAGTATGAAATAGAGCAAAGTTATATACACTAAAATGTTCATCACAATATTGTTTAAATTGGTAAAAAAAAAAAAAAACGCAAGGTAAGTGTCCAAAAACTGTGGATTGGTTCAGTAAATTATAGTACAGTAGTATGAAGAAATATTAAACAGCCATTAAATATTTTTGAAGACTTTTAGTAACAGAATGACTATCCTGGAGAGTAAATCAGGATGAAAAATTATATGTACAATAATAACTCAAAAATGGGAGAAATATAGAATGAACTCTAGAAGGAAATACACTAGAATGTAATCATGATTCATTTCTGGGGGATGGCTTATATAAAATAATTTTTATTTTCCTCTTGACCTTTTCTGTACTTTCAATTTTTATTTAATGAACATGTATTTACTTTTCTAATTAGAAAACAAGTTATAATAATAAGATAATTGTGTTAAAAAGATTTGAGATATAATGGCCTATGGATTCAAAGCAAATTTTGCTAAAATGTAAAATATTTAGCATGCACAGTAATACAAATAAAATGACTAGGGAACTCTTAGGATGGCAAACGACCATTTAAAGTCATTTTTTCTATCTGATGTGCTTCTTTCTTCAATTAGCTAACAAAAAAAAGAAAAAGCAGGTAAAGTGAAGGGAGATATAAACACTAAAGAAAGCACAATGGCTAATTTTTATTTCAAGGAAGAAATGGTTCGCAAACTAGCAAATGGAAAAATAAAAATGTTATTTTTCAATGGACAGAACAAGGATGAATTTCCTAAATAACACTGAATCCCAATTTACGTACAATCTGTTAAGTATTACTAACATAAGTCACATAAATTTTCATAGTTTTAAGGAGGATTAGGAAATTACAAACTTCTGGAAAAGGTGATTTCTAACATATTCAGTTACAATTCCCCTCCATTTGCTTTAATGCATCTACCCTAGTCACAGAGATACTACTCCACAGAAAGCTATTTTTATACTACCCAGCTTCTCCATCACTGTATTAAGTAGCCATATAGAAAACAGAACACTATTGTATCCTCTTATCCCTGGAGAGATGAAATGGTTTGCAGCTTATTTTAAATCACAAAGCAATTCTTTTGTGTACTGAATTGGCCCCAGGCTACGGAGGTTGTGCAACTCACTTCCCACATGACCTCCACTTGTGGCTGCTTCCCAATCTTGTCAGAACATGAAAACCTTGAAGGCACTCCATGTGGGGGGCAGTGCTCTCTCTGTCTCTGAAATGATTCCTGGGCCAAGTTAGAAAAACCAGATTCTGAACAGCCACTGTAATGGCAAGCACACGCAGAAGGGGAAAAAAAAAAGCTCAGAATTTTTCTGGTTAGGAAGGGAAATGTGGTTAACCTAAATTGGACCTAAAGAGCAAATGCAGGCATCAAGAAGCACTCCCACTGCTTCAGTTCAACTATGCATTTTTGTTTCCGTTATAAAAAAAGAACAGCTCTTTAAATGTTTTGGCTATATTCAGAAATGTAACTGCTTAAAAAAGTTCTCAAGTGTTTGAAAGGGCTGTGTTTGGGAAGGTGGTGGGGAAAGAGGGCAGATGACAAAGCATTGCTAGAGTTTTTTGAGTAAAACTTAAATTAGATAATCAAAGCCAGCAACTGGTGCTTGCTAAGTGATGGTTCATGTATGATCAACAGTCCTTCAAAGACTTTGCTGCTGCCTCTCTTCTCTTTCCCAGAAAGAAAGAGATTATATAGGACTTGGAGTCAAAAAACCTGGGTTCAGATCATGTCACTGTCAAACATGCATTAACAATTTCCAGACACTAGGCTTTCTTGGCATTTGTCATCTCTGAATTTTAGGCTCTTCCTCTATAAAATGGGTACCACCCTTTTCATAGGTGATTATGTAGAAAGTATAAGCAAACTGTGAAGTGCAAAGCATTTTTATTGTTGTTGCTAGTAGGTCTGCTTGAAATATAAAAAGTACTTAACAAATGTTCACAAAATTATTAATAAACTGGAGTAATTATAGTGGACAAATGGTAAGAGTGAATAAGTCAAGAACCTTAAAATCAACAATAACACTTTCACTTAAAACTTAACAGATATTTAACTATAAAACATTAATATCTTATATGGAACTAAACTGAACACCTTAGAAATATCCCGGGGGGAAAACAATGCTTCAGCTGCCAGAAGAGGTCACTGTAATCATCATATATTGTAGGATCTCAGGTATGGCAGAGGCATGCTAGCAAATCAGGTTTCATTAAGGTTACAGAGGCAGTGAATGAGAGGTTAAGAGCCTGAGGTCTGAAGTTCAATCTCAACTAACAAGTTGTATGACTATGGGCACATTACTTAATCTTTTCTAAGCCTCAGTTTTCACAGACGTAAAACGGGGAGAGCAGCAGTCTCTGCTAGCGGGATTACTGTGAAGACTTTAAGGAAGAAACAGGTGAATTACTTACCACAGTGTTATTTGCTTACCTACCATCATCTTCATTATACTATATACAAGGGGTCTTTTTATGAGTGGAACTAGACCAGGAGTCCTCCATTTTACAATCTCCTATTAACCTTCAGCCATGTTAAGAGAACTATGGTATGTTTTTGTTTTGTTTTGTTTGTTTTTTGCGGTACGCGGGCCTCTCACTGTTGTGGCCTCTCCCGTTGCGGAGCACAGGCTCCGGACGCGCAGGCTCAGCGGCCATGGCTCACGGGCCCAGCCGCTCTGCGGCATGTGGGATCTTCCCGGACCGGGGCACGAACCCGTGTCCCCTGCATCGGCAGGCGTACTCTCAACCACTGTGCCACCAGGGAAGCCCTATGGTATGTTTTTGAAAAACACAGCAAAGGGGGTCTACTGTGGTCATATACCCTGCCAGGTCCTCACACAGCACTATGCTGCTTAGGTGAAGTTCGATATGCCTGCCAGGAACTATGGTTCCCTGAACCAAATGACAGCAGATGTTCAAGGTATAATTCTTCATATTTCACTAACCACTCTCTGAACCATCCAGAATCCCTGGGTTATACTTTTAAATTTTAAATTTCATATCCAAGTTGCTCATGCCCTATGTTTCACTTCCAGTAAAATTTGTCTTTCTTTTTTCACATGGAAATGTCAAAAAGCTTAAGATGTGCATACATGCATATTTTTTTCTAATTTGCAGTGAGTGAAATCTTGCTAATGCAGAAGCTTAAGAAGTTAGAATAATGAAACACTAATATAGGAGTCCCTTATAATATTTTATAACATGTTAACTGATGGTGGTGGTCAATGAAGCAATTGCTTCACATTTAATATCCTGCT
>NW_006772017.1:287537-334247 GCF_000442215.2 Lipotes vexillifer
GCTGAAATGAAATAACTGCATCTTAAGGAAATAAAATGTAACCCTTTTTGAGATGTCCTGCTAAATGAGTCAAAAAACCTTAATTCTAGATCTATAAAATTAATCAAAATAATCCAACTGTGCAATCATCTTACGTCTCATCACAGAGAATTTAATAATGCAATAAATTCTGGATCTTGGATATAAAAGACATTCCTCCCTCATGCCCCCAACAGTCACCTTCTTGGGACCATGCCCACTCTTTTGGGACATGGAAAGCCCCTTCTTCTGAGGAAAGGCTGGGTCCAGCCACCTCAGCGTGAGCTGCTTCTCCAGCCTGCCTGCCTTTTTGACAGTGCTACCTGCCAGCCAGAAGCATCCTGGTGTCTTCTGGGCTGCTGCAGATTGAACAGACTTTAAATCCAGCCAGAGGATAAGAGGTTGTTTTAATTGGCTAAATCTGCTATGTGCAAAGCATATGACCATGAATTTGTAGCCAAAACACTAATCTAAAAAAATGTCACGAACAATTTAAACACAAAACAAGAATGATATTTTTGCTTGTCAATTCTACTTTTGCCACGAGGGTTTTTAACCTAACATTGTATAATGATTACCAAATCTTTACCTTTGCTGAAGTAGAATTTTCATGGTATACTCCTTGTACCAAATCCATAAGAGCACTTGCTAAAAGTTCCACAACCTAAAAAACAAGAAAAAAATCAAAAGAAACAATTAAAAAAATGTATCCCTATTTTTACCTCAGAATGCTTCACAAGGCTTAGTAGCAAGGCAGTATTCTGCTTGATAGAAAAAAAAAAAAAGGGGTTATGTGCAAAGATCCTGGCAAATGGCATTGCCCACCTGGATATTAGAGCTGTGATCCAATATTTCCGGTCATAATTCAAGCAAAAAAAAAAAAAAATCTTGTAAGCATAGCATTTAATATACATGAAAATCCAGTAATAGCCATATTGAACATAAGCTTAAATTTCAGATAACTAATGAAAATTTTTTTTTAAATTAATTTATTTTTGGCCGTGTTGGGTCTCCATTGCTGCATGTGGGCTTTCTCTAGTTGTGGCTAACGGGGGCTACTCTTCGTTGTGATGCGCGGTCTTCTCATTGTGGTGGCTTCTCTTGTTGTGGTGCACGGGCTAGGTGCGCGGGCTTCAATAGTTGTGGCACGCGGGCTCTAGAGTGCAGGCTCAGTAGTTGTGGCACATGGGCTTAGCTGCTCCACGGCATGTGAGATCTTCCCGGACCAGGGATCAAACTCGTGTGCCCTGCATTGGCAGGCGGATTCTTAACCACTGCGCTACCAGGGAAGTCCCTCAGATAACTAATGAAATCTTAACCCAATTTATTTGCTGAATGTTTATTTCTATCAGGTGGATACTTTTTCAATATCCCCATTCTGGGAGGCATCACAATGATAATTTTCATACGTAATACAGAGAGAAAAGCAACCTTTCTAATGTGTTCATTCTGTTGTACTAAAAATGCACTGTGGATATATTTGGTGTCGGGCCCCTGGGTCAAATGTACCATAAACACTGAAAATTTTTACAGAACTGTAATATTGAAATTGTATCATCAAACCTGTATTATTTTCAAGGCCCAGGCTATTAAAAAAAATCAAACAAAATCAAAAGCTTTGAACTTGTTCCAGAATGTAAAACAAGCAGAAAATAGTAAATGGTCTCTTTGGAACTACTGTACAATTTAGAGTTGTTTGCATAAACCATCTTAATTCAAGAGGATAAAACAGTGGTATTTATTATAATGTTCAGTGCAGCCATTTCAAACAAGAATTCCTCAAGGCAACCCTACCCGCTTCTTAAGAAGTCTTAGTATCTTATATACTTAGCTTCCTATGTTATGCAGTCCTGTATCAGATTTCCACTCTGCTTCCTAAAATTTAGCTCAGTTTTGACTGAATTAAAGGATTTTGTTTCAGCTTTTATCATTCTTGTAATTGAAGACATTTATTAAGCCAAAGGATACAGACCCAAACAACAAGATACTTCAATCTCAGGTACCTTGGATTTAATAAACATTTTCTTAGACGCAAATGACATGAATTTTTAGAAAGATATGCTTTAAAATTTTAACACGTAAGCATTTATCTCCAAATTTATATTTAAATGCATCCTGCACAACACACACAAGGCTGCCGATATGGAAATTTTGCTGATTAAAGGGATTATTTTTTTCTAGCTCTGCAGATGGGTTAATTTGTAAGACCTATACAAAGTCTTTTTTTTTTTTTTTAATCGCATTGCCTTTTAGGTAACCAAATACTTAAGAAATATTGTAGCAATATGAGCTGCAGAGGAACTGCGAGGACAATGATCCTACAGTGTTACCAGATGTGTTGAGTTATTTAAGTGGGGAAAGAGAGAAAAATGAATGGATTTTTCCCCCCCGAAGGTATCAGATAAGCTCTATTCCCAAATCCAGGAGGATAGAGTATTGCCAATAGGTCTATGAAAGACTGTAACTGAATGCACAGCATCAGATTGGATTACAGTTTACACAAGCAACATCCCAAGATCCCTCTGATGGCTGGACACAAAATACAGATCAATCAGTCACTAAGAAATGTTATGGTTTTGAAACAGTTTGAGGTCTGAGACCAGCACTGGTAAAGTGAAGAGGGATTTACAAAAAGAAAGTCCGACACTAATTTTAACAATGGATCTGGTTTTGGATAAACAGTGTTCCTTTATTTCCCTGAAATTCCAGACTAGGAAGAAGCAACAAAACCTTGTTATTCTGCAATTCTTTTTCTGTTAATGCAATTAGCAAATATATGTAGATCTGCACTTACAAGTTTATAATTTATAAATGACCTGTACTTCCAAACGGCCATCCTTGCTTAAGCAGAACACACCTCCACTGCCAACAGCAACCATCAAGGAAAAAACTTTGGACTTCCTTAGGTTAACAAGTCCAGGAAGGCAAAAGAGTATAAAAAGCAGTCTAGCCTAGGGGAGTTGAATATGTCCCAGGCAAAAGTGACTTATCCAGCACACACTTAAATATCTTTCCACTGCCTGAAGTGTTTACTTTTAAAATTACACCAAAAAGAGATGTGTTTAAGTATTATCCTCCTTTAAAATTGCAAATATTTCTAGGAAGACCACAGGGCTAACAGCCCATACATATGTTAACAAGACCATTTAATGATCTCATCTTTTTTTTTCATTACATGGTTTACTACCACAGGCATTCACCTGTTTAGATAACTACTATACTTAAATACAAGAAGGCACCTACTGGGACTTCCCTGGTGGTTCAGTGGTTAAGAATCCACCTGCCAATGCAGGGGACACGGGTTTGAGCGCTGGTCCAGGAAGATCCCACATGCCACGGAGCAACTAAGCCCGTGTGCCACAACTATTGAGCCTGCGCTCTAGAGCCTGTGAGCCACAACTACTGAGCCCGCACGCCAAAACTACTGAAGCCCGCGTGCTCTAGGGCCCACGTGCCACAACTACTGGGCTTGTGTGCTGCAACTAATGAAGCCTGCGCACCTAGAGCCCATGCTCCTCAATAAGAGAAGCCACTGCAATGAGAGAGGCCCGCGCACTGCAATGAAGAGTAGCCCCTGCTTGCCGCAACTAGAGAAAAGTCCACGTACAGCAACAAAAACCCAATGTAGCCAAAAGATAAATTAAAAAAAAAAAAAAAGAAAGCACTTGCTTAATGAGCTCCTCCCTTCCCTCAGATTACTGAGGAATGATTTGTTCAAGCAACCTAAAACGGTAGCAAGGATAACGTCAGCCAGAAGAGAATCTAGAGCTCAACTGCCAGACTGTCTGACTATAAGAGTCCCCGTCCCAGACTTTTTGGTGCTCCAGAGAAAGACCAAAGACTTCTGTTCCAAGCCCAGGGGGGCAAGCAAACACTTTCTACTAGAAAAAGTGGGTTTTAATTCAACAACAGAACACATGAAAAGACTATTTTAACCAAAATCAGAGGTCTCTGTAACACTGACTTGTTGCATCCTGAAACATTATTTCAGATTATATGACTGCCACCAACACTATTATAAAGTTTAGTTTACCTGCCTAGAGAGTAATCAAATAGGAGATACGTTTCTTCATTTCTGCATTCCTGGAGGTTGTGAGAATAGCCGAATTGCTTACCTGTACATGCAAATGCAAATATGCTTTTTTCTTTGACTTGTGTCGTGTTTAACGCTACAGCAATGTCATACACTATCTTCCAATCTTCTAAGTAACACCTTAGATTTCAGTGAGCCATAAGTCATAACCATTCACAATGTCAGTGTTATGAGCTGGTTTCTCGTGCCACCTCGTTTTTGGCTACCAGAGGAGGTTGCATAGGAAAGGAAGTGGACATCAAATTGCTGTTCTCAAGCAAACAATCTCTGTTATCTTTCCCATTTTAATCACTACCCTCGCATCAAAGATAAGGAATAGGTAGTATTCAGATCTGTCTGAACCTTAGCACAATTACAGATCCAATATAACTGACCTTTGGAATGAATTTCTTAAATGGTTAATTTACAGGACAAATTTTACCAACTGCAAGGGAATATGTAATTGCTTCCTTCTTTATCTTTTGGCAAGGGTAACTACAATTCAGTGACTTTTTTTAAACTGGAAAACTAAAGTGATGCATACCCTTACAAAAGGTGTTGTAATTATTATATAATAAAATTATAATTATATATTAATAGATATTATTATACATAATTATATATAATATATATTAATTTTATATTATATAATTATATTATAATTATAATAAAATTCTCAATTTAAAAATTAGAAATTGAGAGAAGTAGAAGGTGGTAATGACCAAATGGCCAAAAAACATCCTCACTTACTGCTATACAAAGATGTCCATAACATATTCTTAAGGAAACGAAAAGCTGGTTACAAAACAGAACAACATGATTGGTATTTTTAAAACAAAAATGAGGTCAATCTATGTGTTCATATATGCTGAGAAAAAAGTCTGAAACAGCAAAATATTGATAATAATGATAATCTGTAAGTGGTAAGATTCTAGATGTTTTTAATTAAAATTTTTTCTTCAACTTTTCTGAATTGCTTAAATGTATAATTGCTTAGTATATAATGTACTATATTTTCTCTCCTTTTATTAGCTTGCTTTCATAATCAGATAAAATAAACCTACTTCTAGGGGGTGGGATGGGAAGAAGCATGCCCTGTTTCAGTCTCAGAAAGGCTTCAAGCTAAGCTGTGTCCACAAATTGATTTATGGAATATAGCAATCAATAGTCTCTTGATTAGCAAAAATAAGATCTGTAAGTGGTGATAAGCATTCTGTGCAGAAAACTTGTGTCTTTCTCAATAAATGTGATTCAGGAGTACCGTCAGTCAGCATTTGACAGATGGAATAGACTCAACAGAGTTGTACATGTTTCACTAGTAAACCAGACCACTTCGGTTTGAGCAAAGGAGCGCCTATACTAAATTTAAAGTAAAATGCAACTAAATCTTTAGAAAAATGTTAATTATAAACTAATGTGGCCCAACTGAAACTCAAGTCAGCATAAGCTGAGTTGATGTCATAAGGTAGTATAGTTGTATTTTAATTCACTTTTAAAAGGTTGCTATGTACTTAATTTGCTTGGTATACTAAAACTGTGGAGGCTACTACAGATTTATAATCGTCTTTCAAAAACTTGCACTGGGAAGGTTACTTTAATGACATTTTTTACTACAGCGTGGAATGAAAGGACAACGTGTGATCCATCACTCTATCTGGGAGACAAATGAACCTACAGCCCCTCAGTCTTTAGTACTCTTAACAGCTGCTAGCAGAGGAAACAGTCATGTGTGTGCACGCATCTGCAGTTCTGATGGCATTAATTACACACAAATCTATTGCACTCCTCTCCCAATCCCCAGGAACAAATAGCAACGCATGAAGCAGTAGCAAAGGTAAAACACCCTTGAGGGAAAATTAATTCTAATATACATCTTGGGAGGAAGAAAAGACAGATTTAGTGTTAATATGTTCTTTTCAAAGTGCTTTGGCATTTGAAGGGATACTGTCAAGATTTTTTTTTTAAGTCACAAAAACTATATTGTCAGTGAAAATATTTTACAGAAAAATACTTTTATAGATAAAGGATGCTGAATAGCCTGCTAATGGTAACCAGAGTGGTTAGCTTCACTCTTCCGTTCCTCTTCATACAAATGGAGCACAAAGTATTTGAGAGTTGCTTTTAAAGAAGAAAGATTTACCGACATTACCAAGGTGAGGTAGAGAAGGACTCTGGTAAAGGAGTAGCGCTCTCCCATAGAGGCCAATAATATCTAACATTTGTAAAGCACTTTATCATTTACAAACTGGGTTTAAGCAAACTATCTGGTTCCAGGTAGAGTCCTCAGTGCCCAGCCAGATCTTCCAGGTTGGCAGCCTCGTTGGAGAAGCAACCTCTGAAGAACACGAGGAGCAGAAGCAGTGGCCAAATAAGGGGTGAATCTACTCACCCACCACCTGGGCACACACAACCCAGATGAGCCCTAATCTGCATGCTGATTAATATAAATGAGTGGCTTTCATAAGCCATTGATGAAGTCTGTGAAAGAATGGTTCTCTCCACTCCTTCCTACCAGACAAGGACCAGGTTTAATGACGACAATGATGAAAGGTCTGTTGCAGTAAACATGCCACTAACTCACAGGAGTTCTGGAAGACGCTTCTAACTCGGCTTTTTGAAGGGAGCCTCTTCAATGCTGCCAAATGTGTAAGGCCATGCTTACTTGTGGGAGGGATGGCAATCTGTTCTAGTGAGCTGGGAACTTCTTTCTGGCTAAGGGGGAAGAGCAGAGAGAGAAATGGCACTACCAGTAGGACAGGTGCAGCAAAAACTAAGCAAATTGGTAATCTTAATTTTTAATTTAGAACAGCTGATACATTGGTTTATAAACTAACTACTGGTAACATTTGTCAAAATGGCTCAGGAAAATTCAGTGAACTCCAGAAAAGTAAAATCACAGCTGATAAAACTTAAATAGTCCACAAGTTCAGGAAAATGGCTTGAGTATGAAGTGTTGAAATTTAACATTATATTGGCTGGTGCACTCATTTCAGAAACATTTGCTGATAGCCTACTATTGCTGATGTACCTGGCACTGTACATACTAATGAGACTAGTGATGGCCATATAAAGGCCATTTATTTGTCTTTGATCACCTAGAGGATTAATACACAGATGAGCTGTATGACCTTGGGCCAGCACATCACTTCTTTGGGCCTCAGTCTGCATATCTAGGTAAGAGGTTATCTGTGCTTTATCAACAGTATGCCCCATGATCAGAAACACCTAAATGTGCAGCTGCACACATTTTTTATTCATAACAATTGTAAGGAATGGTCAATTTGCCAAAAATGTGGATTTCTTTTACTAGCAATACAAAAGTAATCCAAAAAAGTTGTTCACTTTTTGAATGAAGGTGCATGATTCTTGGCCTTATTTGTCACTTAACAATGAAAAATATAATTTATTTATTTAAACAATGATTAGGTTCCTGAAAAGTGGCAGAGAGTTTAAAATGCTGACATCAAGATGAAACTTTTCAGAAGAAATAAAGAAAAAGGAGATGCTTTCCAGTAGGTTAAAAAATGGTTCTGTCAAGTACCTTGCATTGCTACAAAAACTGTAAATAGTTGCTGAGGATTGCATGCTTAGTCATGAAACAAAGCAATTCTGTCTGTCATTATCATACAGCAGTCAGCTGCTTTATTTTCCACCTTCTCCAACATGAGAATTCCTGCACATGAAGTCTGTTGGACTCAGGATGGTCCACGTTAATATGCTCCTTACTTAAGGGTACTGTTACACCATGTTTTGACTGGACTTTCTCTGAAGAGAATCACGTCTGCCATTTCAATAATCTCTATTCCCCATGTAGCCGATAACCTACATTTTGCTTTCACTGCTTCTTCATTTGAGGGCCCTCTCAGTGATGTTAACTAAGGTTTTCCAAGTATGATTTTACTGAAAAGTTAATCCCACTTTTGAGACGTCTACAATGTGAATCTTCAGAACACCAGAATCATAGTACAGTATTTCATGCAACTGAAAGGATGCTGCTGGCTAGAACACTGCCTAGTAGTACCAGCTTTCAAAATTTTAAAATTGTAACCCAGATTAAGAACTATATTTTACATCATGACACAGTTCTATAAAACAAAAGTTTCATTATTCTTATTTTCTTTTGCATTTCATTAAAAAAAAGTGTTGACAGTGATTTACTAAAACGATTTCACCACCCACCAATAAACAGGATGTGATCTGTGGTTTGAACAATTATCTTACATCATGCTGATATACGTCATGTATAGCTCATACTTTGGTTAGCCATCTGAATTGCAAACAAAGTCCTCAAATTTTCGACATGCAGTTTAAACACTGTTATTCTGAAATATATTTGTAAAGGTGTTAACTTCTTTATCACTTTATAACAAAAACATGTAAATTAACTGAGTGTAAACAGAGGCAGGATAAAACAGAATCATTCTTGGGTACTATGGGATATATTCGGTTAGAGTGCGTATCAATCTTGTTGGTTTACATTAACTGATGTTGACTATTAGCTTCAATCTTATTAGATTCATGAAAACAAATTGGTTTAGACCACATTGGCCAAAGAGTTAAAAATTTCAGGATTTTTCTGGAATTCACACATATATCTTGCAAATTCCAGGGATACCGTGTCCTTTGGGTAACACAGTTCACCTTTCAGCACAATCAGTTCCTCTTCAAACTGCCACACTGAAAAGCAGGTGTTTGTAATTTAGAGACATCCCAAGGTCGGCACTTCAAAGGCAGTCACAGAAATAAAAGCATGACTCATATGCATTAAAATCCATGCATCTTGTCTAAATTGTATTTCTTCCAAATACCTTCACAGCTCTTCAAAATCTGTGATTCAATGAAATTCTAAAAATAACTGGCCCTACTAATACTGCATTCTAGAAAATCAGATAATCCATTTTCCTCTTCTTTAAAAAAATTAGGTAGTAGAAACTTGAGACTAGCTGCACTGTCCCTTGAATCAAATAATGGATACCCTTGGGTTCGAAATTCTCAAATCTATAAAGATATACAATTGACTTTTAAACTGTTATCTCTAATGCTTAGCACATGCACACAAAAACTTTCGTTGAATTACCAGTATTCTTGTAATATTTGAATTCATTGTATAAATCTTAACTATTTCAAAATAAATTTGCACAGTTACCACTTTGTCCAAACACTCTTTTCAGAAATTTACATCTGCATATCACCTTATGGCTTAAAGTACTTGAAAAAATAAAGCCTAAGTTTCTCATCACAAATCTGCCATAAAGATGAGTTCACTAATTTGGGGTATTACTTTATTTATTTTTAAACATCTTTACTGGAGTGTAATTGCTTTACAGTGGTGTGTTAGTTTCTGCTTTATAACAAACTGAATCAGCTATGGGGCGGATATTACTTTAGATTGCTGAAATATGCATGTCAATCTTAAGATCTCTGACATTTATAAAACATTTTGGTTTCTCTATTACACCTTTGATTTTTTTTTTTTCCTGCGGTACGCGGGCCTCTCACTGCTGTGGCCTCTCCTGCTGCGGAGCACAGGCTCCAGACGCGCAGGCTCAGCGGCCATGGCTCACGGGCCCAGCCGCTCCGCGGCATGTGGGATCTTCCCGGACCGGGGCACGAACCCGTGTCCCCTGCATCGGCAGGCGGACTCTCAACCAATTCCCCCCAGGGAAGCCCTCACCTTTGATTTTTATTAACAATTTTTCTTGATTTCTTTGTTTCTCTTCATATTTAATGCCCTTGTCAGAATCTGTTTCTATATTGTACCTTTACAGTCTTTCCTACAATACTCAGAATTGTAGACTATTGGCACTGGCAAGGAGGTAGGGGATGGAAATGATGCTGCCTTTATTTTATAGATGAGAAAACAAGTTGCCTTTGCTTAGTAGTTATTTCTCTAAAATGTTTTATAAAGCCCTATTGATGTTTGTATTGTTTATTCCAATATTTAAAAACCACTAGTTGTTTAAGATATTATAAATTCCAGTATCTGTAACTGCAAAATTGCTGGCAAAAAAGGCATCATGGTTCTTTGTTGGTTTGTCTTCTACTTTAACTAAGCACGAGGATTTCAGAGCCGGACTGCCTGGATTCAGGCAGCAGCTCTACCATTTATTACCACGAGGAAATTATTTAACCCTTTCCTCTGTCTCAGGAGAGATTAAATGGGCTAATACGCAAAAAACACAACAGTGCCTGCTACATAGTAAATACTCAAAAATATAAAGTGTTTTTTTTTAATGTTTGGTAGTAATTTTAATAACTATTAAATATTCTACATTATGAAGTTTCTAATTTCACTTCGAAAATGGAGTATTAACACATTGGATAAACAATCTGGAGAAAAAGATCTCAACTGGAATTCTAAGAGAGAAAATGAGCTGTCCAATGTTAAATGGCGAATTAAAAAAAAAAAAGGTAGGGATAGGAACTAGGTCTACAGACTTCTACTTCAGGGCTATTTCCGTGCCTCTTTGTAGCTTTATATGTCATCACTGAGGAATATAAAATAGGTAAGTGCTACAAAGCTCAACATAAGATGAAAACATAAGTGATCCACAAGAGTGTAGCTGCTTAGTAATGAAGTAATCTGATATTCTAAACAGGGAAACTGTCCTTTAAAAACTAAAGATTGAACACAGACACACAGTATAGTTTTGATGTTTACTGATATCTGACTGACCTGAACAAAGAACAAAGACAAGCCACATGAATAACAACAAACAACTTAATGCATTTTCCAAAATTCTTAAAAACAAAGTTCCTTGGCATAGCCATACTTTCTAACAAACCCACTTTAATGTTTTCACAGTTTACAATATCAGAAATGACCTGAGGGTCAGGCATTTGTCAGCTAATGACCTGCTGGGCTAATGGCCTTCAGCTTTGCCTTGGGCACACAAGTCCTCCAGTAGGTCATTAGCTGCCAGAAAAGGGCTCTTCCCCAATCACTATTGCTAAATAAATAAAATTCGCTCCTGGGTTAAGGCCCTGTAAGCCAACTTTGGCTTACAGTGAATTTTTTCGTTGAGTATTTACAACTCGGAGGAAAATGATGGAAATGCTAAGACCAAAGCTATATCAATAAAAGTAATGAAAAGTAGTCACATGGATCCTTTTGGATGCTCTTAAATTTTCTTTTGCTTATGGTGTTCAAATTCAGTCTTAATTTAATATAGCAGGCACCAGATTACAAATGCACTGCATTTTGGAATTTCATCTATAAGTAAATTTTTTGGAGCTTATACTACATTTTCCTAAAATAAAAGGCTATAAATGATGGCTAGGTTCCCAGGGAAGCCCACAAAAGCTTAGTTAGCCCATAACATTAGAAATACCATATACTTCTAATTAAAAATAGGATTGAAAACCACAATCTTATAATACTTGCAACTAAACAAAATTGGAAAACAAAACTAAACAGGAAACATTTTAAAAATGATCTTTAAGTGTTGATGGTTACAGGGAAATTTAGTTTAATAAGAGAATAAGGGTAGAGACACTGGTTCTTTCCTATGCCTATTTCATTTCTAATTATAATTTTCCTTTTTCTTAACACAAGAGTATACCAAGCTTTACTCTGTGTTCTTCAACTCCAAGTTTCTTGGTTTATTTTTCCTCTTGAAAAAAGCAAAGAGAAGGCAAAATGGTGGATGGCAATTTTTCTTTTTCTTTAAAAAAAAAATTTTTTGGGGGGGCAATTTTTCTGAAACAACAGGTAAAAGAAGAAAGAAAATCTGGAGGAAAACATCTGAAGAGGATGTGTATACATTTTGGAGACTGTCTAAGGTGAAATGAACTGAGTTGTGAACAGTAAGAGACAAAGGGGCACTGTGTACTGGGTGAAGAAATGATGGTTGGAGAAGAGACTGGGGTTAGGCGGCTGAGGACGAAGAGGAAGTAATCAGCTGTTCATCTGCCTAGTACTTTGTAAACTCTGAACTCAGGAAATTCCTTGAGGAAACTCATTAGAAAGGCAAAAGAAGAGTACTGAATAACTCAAGCTGGAAAATACATTTTTTTCTCTCTCTGACTTTGGAGAAATAGCAATTTATTATGTCAGTGAAATTGGAGGGAAGAAGAAAGCTGGTTTAATTAATTTTACTTCTAGAAGGTGGGAAAAGGGATTTACAAAAATTGAGGTTTCCAAAGTATACAATGAGACTGCCATTGTCAGTATGTTTCTACCTCTCATGGCCAACCACGTTGTGGGGTTCAACTGTACCCATGTCAGAGGGTGTATTTTTGTAGAACACAGACTTTTTTTTTTTTTTTTTTTTTTTTTTGTGGTACGCGGGCCTCTCACTGCTGTGGCCTCTCCCGTTGCGGAGCACAGGCTCCGGATGCACAGGCTCAGCGGCCATGGCTCACGGGCCCAGCCGCTCGCTCCACGACATGTGGGATCTTCCTGGACTGGGGCACGAACCCGTGTCCCCTGCATCGGCAGGCGGACTCTCAACCACTGCGCCACCAGGGAAGCCCAGAACACAGACTTTTTAAAAAATGGGTTTTTTTTAAATGCCAGGCATATGCAAGAGATGCTTCTCTTGCTCTTTTTTTCTTGTCTTCAGGTTTCTGGTTCGACACAGACACTCAGAGAAGTGTCCATTTTGCATGATGGCATTTGACCTTCCTATGACAAAAAGATACTTCATTCCATTGTTTTATGGCACCACAAGGGTAAAGTTCAAGGTTTTAATGAGATAATACATTTTAAAAGAACATAATATTTTGCATTTTTAAAAAATTTATTGATTTATTGATTTAAGGCTGCATTGGGTCTCCGTTGCTGCATGTGGGCTTTCTCTAGCTGCAGAGAGCGGGGGCTGCTCTTCATTGCGGTGTGCAGGCTTCTCATTGCAGTGGCTTCCCTTGTTGCAGGGCATGGGCTCTAGGTGCATGGGCTTCAGTAGTGGCGGCACGCAGGCTCAGTAGTTGTGGCTCGCAGGCTCTAGAGTGCAGGCTCAGTAGTTGTGGCACACAGGCTTAGTTGCTCTGCGGCATGTGGGATCTTCCCGGACCAGGGCTTGAACCCGAGTCCCCTGCACTGGCAGGCATACCCTTAACCACTGCGCCACCAGGGAAGTCCCTGTCTTCTTATTTCTAGTACACATCTCAAACATTTATCACTTTCACTTTAAATACAAGGAAGCAGACTCAGAATATAAATACAGTGTCTGTTTAATATGTGGCTATGTTAGCATGTGATAAGAAAAAAGCTGGAAAAATTATTTTGGGGAGTTTGAAATTGTAATTTTATAATAGCATTTTGACTTCTCTGATATGGAGATAGTTTCCTTTATCGTTACAATATATGACACCACACTTACGTTCTGCACATATTTACTCTAGTCATGAAAATCTACCCTTGACTGGGTCATATGAAGAAAAGAACATTAATCCTGGGTGTCAAACTAAAGAGGATGAAAGCAGTTAATTCACTAATTTCCACAGGTAAAATACTTATGACAAGACTGTAAACACACAAGGTCACAATAATGTCTATTTTAAATGAATATGACAGAGAAAAACAAATTTCATGTGACATAGTATGTTTTTAGGTTTCACTTTTCAACATGAACTTGAAAGTAAACTTAATATAACAGATAAGAGAAACATCAAATAACCAAAGGCAGCTGCTTTATTAAAATATATAGGTGGTATAAAAGGAGATTTATATGCATAAATTGAGCATATTTATACAAACAAAATTATTCCTTGTAAACAACATATTTATGCCTTTTGGAAAACAAAGTTAACATAAGAGAATACATCAGTTATGCAAGGACTACATCTGTGCCAATGGTTATTTAGAAATATAAATCACTAATGCTTAATAGAATGGCTCCCAGGAGTGACATCATGACAATGTTCTGGGATGTTTAGACAAGACCCCAGAACTAACTAACTCACAGATGTATAATCATAGGTCCATTAAATGAAAATCACTACAAAGATTAAAAAAAATAACATGGTGAATTAAATTCTTTAGATACTAGGGTCATCACTGTACATATAAAACACTATGGTTTTTTTTAAAAAAAGATGACGAATAATAATATGCACAGTCTTTACACTGTGGCTTAATCTTAAAATACAAATCCAGTCTACAAGTAAACAGTCCCCTGCACTGGCAGGCATACCCTTAACCACTGCGCCACCAGGGAAGTCCCTGTCTTCTTATTTCTAGTACACATCTCAAACATTTATCACTTTCACTTTAAATACAAGGAAGCAGACTCAGAATATAAATACAGTGTCTGTTTAATATGTGGCTATGTTAGCATGTGATAAGAAAAAAGCTGGAAAAATTATTTTGGGGAGTTTGAAATTGTAATTTTATAATAGCATTTTGACTTCTCTGATATGGAGATAGTTTCCTTTATCGTTACAATATATGACACCACACTTACGTTCTGCACATATTTACTCTAGTCATGAAAATCTACCCTTGACTGGGTCATATGAAGAAAAGAACATTAATCCTGGGTGTCAAACTAAAGAGGATGAAAGCAGTTAATTCACTAATTTCCACAGGTAAAATACTTATGACAAGACTGTAAACACACAAGGTCACAATAATGTCTATTTTAAATGAATATGACAGAGAAAAACAAATTTCATGTGACATAGTATGTTTTTAGGTTTCACTTTTCAACATGAACTTGAAAGTAAACTTAATATAACAGATAAGAGAAACATCAAATAACCAAAGGCAGCTGCTTTATTAAAATATATAGGTGGTATAAAAGGAGATTTATATGCATAAATTGAGCATATTTATACAAACAAAATTATTCCTTGTAAACAACATATTTATGCCTTTTGGAAAACAAAGTTAACATAAGAGAATACATCAGTTATGCAAGGACTACATCTGTGCCAATGGTTATTTAGAAATATAAATCACTAATGCTTAATAGAATGGCTCCCAGGAGTGACATCATGACAATGTTCTGGGATGTTTAGACAAGACCCCAGAACTAACTAACTCACAGATGTATAATCATAGGTCCATTAAATGAAAATCACTACAAAGATTAAAAAAAATAACATGGTGAATTAAATTCTTTAGATACTAGGGTCATCACTGTACATATAAAACACTATGGTTTTTTTTAAAAAAAGATGACAAATAATAATATGCACAGTCTTTACACTGTGGCTTAATCTTAAAATACAAATCCAGTCTACAAGTAAACACAGAGACGAGGGAAAAGCTGTAATGGTCAGCCAGATTTCTAAATTATAGTGCTTTTCCATGTTATGATTTTTCCCCAGTTATTCAGTGTGTCTCATTGATAGCTTGATGCTCAAACACTAAAATTTTAGATTCTGGCATGACCCCATCATTTCAGCATTCAGTGATGTTCTACATGAACACAACATAGAGCAATTTATTTCAATGGAGTCAGGGAATTTACAACTTAAAAAGAGGCATCTGAGGTCTCTTAGTTCAGGGTCTTTATGCAGTGACGTACTAAAATAAAAAGTTGCCCTTAGGTCCCATAATTGAAAATGAATTATAACTCAAGCATTAATTTTTAAACTCACTACTGAATTCAAAATCTTGTTAATTCACACGTACGTGACTACAGCTATAACAGTAAGAAGACAATTATCAGAGGATTAATATACCAATTTCTATACTTAGAGATATTTAAAAATCTAAGTGTTACCTAAGGCAATTACCTTGAAGACCCCTAATATCTTCAGGGAAAAGCCAAAGGGAGAATAATTGACTTTGCTAATTTTACCCTTGGCAATTATAAAACAGCTCTGAATTTCATATGACTGCAGAATGCTTCATCTAATGGCCTGTCCCAGCAGAAGTACAGTGATATACACATAATATAGAAATTCAGACAAGAATTCAGTAGCAAAAGAAAATGGGAAATTGGCAGAATGAGTAAGCCATAAAAAATTAAAGTTGCTACAAATATGCTAATTTTAATTACCAAATATACACCCTCAAAGAAAAAGCAGACAGTTACTGTGAAGAAACAGAAAACTATACACAACAATTCTGTGTTATGTTCTACCTGCTCCCTTATTTCTGTGGCCTCTATTCGACAATTTTTCTTTCTTATAAAAGAAAATTAAAACATCATTAAATAGAATCTAACTTTACCAAGATATTAACCATATGTAGAGAGCTTATTTATCGCCACCTCTTCTTCCCCTTCAAAACCCCCCTTTTAGTAGTTAGTATTGTTCTTAACTTAAGCTTCTGGGAACTCATTTAATAAAATTATTCCTCTTCTGAGATAAAACTTTACTTTCCTTTAAAAAAAACATTCTAAGGGGAATATTGCCATGTATTTAAATGAAAGGAACTGGCTCTGAATGTGGGAGATTTGCTTTATCAAAGAAAATTCTTTGATAAAGCATTTTAGTTACCCCTTACAATCTACTCAGTTTAAAATACTGTTCACATGATTTGGAAATCATCTATTATGATTAAAAGAGGGCTACAAAAAGCCTAGATTTGTAGAAGATCAATTATGGACCCCTGGACATGGTAGTCAAGGTCTTTCACAAAAAGTGAGCCAGTGAAGCATCTTTTGAAATTGACCCTGTAGAGCCTTCAATGACCCTTTGAAGAACAATGTGCAAAAGATCCATGTTTTGGATGAACGGGGTTGTGTAGAATAAAGGCTTCAATTTAACACACAACTATCAAAGTCAGAAAAAAACATACCACGGTTTAAAAAGGAAAAAAATTCCTCACCAGACAAAGGTTGATAAAATGCAAATCTAAAGGTGCAAACCTGTGCACAGACCGTGAAGGTACAGGGCTCACTGGAGGGGAAGGGAACGCCTGATCATTCTTATTCCAAGGAGAAGCTTCAGGCTGAACCGTTGCTTGGATATTCTAAGCTTTTTTGTCGGGGTAGGGGGAGTAAATCAAGTAGTGCTACTGAAATCCAGTGCCTAATGGAGCAGATGGTGGAGGTCTTAGACTCTGGAACATTTATAGTGATGCTTCTGAATGCAAAACACCAGGAGTGGATTTCACCGGCTGTGAATCTGATTTGATTTTGATGGGAACAAAGCCTCCAGTTTCTCTGAACTTGAACCACACTGAAAGAAAGAATGTGTGAATGATACAAGCCAGCTAAGAAAAAGGAACATATTAAATATTATTCCCATAAAGTGGTTAACACAAGTGAATACTTGTTTGTGTCATTACAGCATGTTAATAATATTTGTACTTAATATTTGTACCATCATCTTAACCTTATATAACATTTCATCGGAATAGCTTAAGTGAGTTAGATCTGATGATCAGAGCAAACATATAAATCTGTCTGAAGGCAATAAGCTTTTTTTTTTTTTTCTTTTTTAATGGTAGGGGCCAGGCTGAGGGCTAATTACTGAAACGTGGACCTAGTTAGTATGTCCGTAACATCTCTTCCTCTCAGGTATGTGGGTCTAAACCATGAGTGGCCAGTGTGTGTGGCTAGTCATCTGCAGCTCAAGGCACCCAGAAACCATACCAGACCTGTACTTTCTGAGGCTTCCTCCTTCTCCAAGACCCAAAGTTCAACACAGACCACAGCAGGTATGGTGAAGAGGGAAGTTGGACAATGCAGTCAGAGAGTGGCTCCCAAGTTAACTGAGATTATTTATTATTCCATTTTATTTTGTATTTTATTTTGTATTTTTTTTTGCGGTACGTGGGCCTCTCACTGTTGTGGCCTCTCCTGTTGCGGAGCACAGGCTCCGGACGCGCAGGCTCAGCGGCCATGGCTCATGGGCCCAGCCGCTCTGCGGCATGTGGTATCTTCCCAGACGGGGGCACAAACCTGTGTCCCCTGCATCGGCAGGCAGACTCTCAACCACTGTGCCACCAGGGAAGCCCCTATTATTCCATTTTATACGGCCAATTCATTTCTTTCTTTAGCTTCCTTTTCAGATGAATATAAACTATGTATTAAAGGCACCATACTATTTTCTCCCTAAAACCAGCAGGTCTGTCTTATGAAAATATGTGCTAGCCAAAAGTGGGATGGGAAGGTAGGGCAGAATGCTACTTGTCTCCCAGTATATATTCTCTGCATCTTCCGGATTTTTGGTTGGGCACATGGCAACCTCACAATCAAGTTTACATTTCTTAGTCTCCCTGACAGCTACGTGTGACCATATCATTAAATTCTAGCCAATAGGATGTAAGCAGAAGGATTTCAAATAACTTCTGAGAAACGTCTTTAAAGTGGTGACATTATACAATTTATCATCCGAACTGGGCCATGCGAGAGTAAAAGGGAGTGCTAAAATAATTAAAATTTTGTACTTTTTGAAACTGGTATTTATTAACTAACAATTGATTTTATTATACTGGGGGACTTGTTAACTAGTTCTATTCAAAAACCATTTTCAAAAATAAAATTTCAAAAGAAATAAAAATAACATATATCCATGTACATTAAAATAAAAAAAGAACTTCTTTATATTGATAATCTGAATATTAAAAAATAGTCAGTAGAATAATTATTCTTGGTACATATTCACATACTTTGTTTCTTAGCAATATCTGTCTCTAATATTGTGTCACTGGCATTTTTCTGAAGGATGTGTCTGTAAAAATATGGCATTTAAAAATAAAACTGCTAGCAATATTCTTCACAGTTGCATTTTATAATGAATTAATTTGAAATTATTGATATTTTAATTGATTCTTATTGGTAGACCATAATATTTTTAATTGAGAAAGATGCTCTTTCTACAGGTTCTGAGTTACTTGGTAAGCTCAGAGCAAATTTTCTAAATGGAAGAGACACTCAATTCTAATTTTTTTTTTTCCACATTGAAAAGTGTAACTATTCCACCCCAAATATTTTCAAGGTACTGTCTTCTTGCTTCCTTCAGAGTACTTTCCTTCAACAAATATTTTTGAAAGATAAAACTTGTCAAATAAATTGACTCTATGATTCTTTTGAATGTTTTGCCAAAATTAGATGCTGCAAAGTCTAGGCCTTCTCAATTTCATTTCATTCATGTATGTGTATAATTTATTCAAAATAGGAGCACCACCAAAAGATTCTTCCTGCAAGATGAAATATTCAGAAGTACAGAAGTGCAAATTTTAATCTTGAAGTACAGAAGTGCAAATTTTAATCTTGTAGAGCATTTGAGTTCTTACCATTTATGTTGTTCAATTCCTTCTTTCCTTCTGTAGGGAACAATTCAAATGGAAATTTTGTTTTCATTAATTGCAGTTCTATAAAAGCTTCATTGGGTGTTTCAGTTGTTGAACACTTGATTTCAGATTTCCACTTGATTTTGATCACCAAAACTTTGATGAGCCATTTATAACAAAGTTCAATACCATTGTTGGGTATAAAGATTTCTAAAATCTGATTGATGACAGGCAACAAAGAGAGAAGGCACATATCGTGGTGCTGAACTATATATTTTATACTCAACATCAGCTATATCCCCCAAATCTTGTAGTCCAGAGACTCTCACTATAAAGATATTTGTAAATTTTTGTAACAATAGCTTCTATTTCAATTAGTAGAATGTTGATGTTTGTTTCGATGCAATTATGAATTATGGGTGTGCCTCAACCAGTTCCAAGTCCTCCATAGATTTCTCAAGATAGTAAGACGGTCATTTTTATCACAACACTGTATGTGTCTCACCTAAATTTGTACTTGTATTAATATTGTAAACTAACAATTTTATCTTTCATGTTCAACTTTTTTTTTAAAGTCTTTTTTGAATTTATTACAATATTGCTTCTGTTTTACGTTTTGGTTTTTTGGCCGTGAGGCATGTGACATCTTAGCTCCCTGACCAGGGATTGAACCCACACCCCCTTCATTGGAAGGCGAAGTCTTAACCACTGGACCACCAGGGAAGTCCCTCATATTCAACTTTTAAACTGAATTTCCAATCTCACTCAAAATGTCTTTACCTTTGATAGATATACTTCCAAAAGCTTTACCTTGATTCCACGAATGGGTGGAAAAAGGAAACATTTTTAGAATTAACCAAAATGATTTAATTACTTGAAGTACCTGATAACATTCAACTGAAACTGGAATTATTTAACTGTTTGCAAAGTTCTTCCATCATTGGAGACAACAAACATAAAGCTATGGCTTGTATTCAAAAATGAGTGAAATCAATTTAGAAGAATAGTTATTTATCTAAACAAAAGTTAGGCTTTACAGAGTTGTATGTATACTTTCTTCAGCTACATGGCTTAAACCATTTAAGCCTCCCTAAAGTAACTACTAATTTTGGAACTAGATCCGGACACTTTTTCAGCAGATTCGACTCTTCTTGTTTTCATGAGGTCAGTGATACCACTACGATCTCTGTAGTGGACAGTAAACGTCAATAAACATTTTATGCAAGTTACACATTCCTTATTAACTTTTTTCAGAAACAAAAATCCAGCACTTTTTAAACATAAAATATATACTTTTATTTTTTTGAGCTGTTGCCAAAAGGTTTATCGCAAAAACAAAGTACTGCCAGGGACTTCCCTGGTGGTCCAGTGGGGTAAGACTCCGCGCTTCCAGTGCAGGTGGCCCAGGTTCGATCCCTGGTAGGGGAACTAGATCCCACATGCATGCCACAACTAAGGGTCTGCAGGCTGCAACTAAAAAGCCCACATGCCGCAACTAAGATCCGGTACAGCCAAAATAAATAAACAAAAAAACAAATAAATAATAAAAACAAAACAATGTACTGCCAAATAACAAAATAGTACTGGTTTACAACATACAAGCAAGTATGCTCAGTTTATTCCTTTTTTTTTTTTAATTGGAGTATAATTGCTTTACAATGTTGTATTAGTTTCTGCTGTACGATGAAGTGAATTAGCTATATGTATACCTGTATCCCCTCCCTCTTGGACCTCTCTCCCACCCCCACCCCCATCCCACCCATCTAGGTCACCACACTCAGTCTACACAGAACTGATCAGCCTCGATTTCCCACATGTCTATTTCATAGACAATGGACCTCTAACTTACTATATTTCCCACTGAGCTTTTGGACTGGTACCTGGTGGTTTTATGACTCCTGAAGGCCAGACTTGGGCCATACAATTGGGTGATACACCAAATGGCCAGCTGGGGCAGAAGTGTCAAATACTTCTACCACCCGAGACAGAAAGGAGTTAACTGTCTCTAGACATTCAGTGTACTTTGTTATATTAACAATTGCCCTGCATTCTGTCCTTGATTGGGAGGTGTCTGAAAGCACTGGGAAAAGAGAGGCGTTATTGCTGGTTGTCTTTCAGATTTAATAATAACTTAACATGAGAACTCCCCCTACTGTACATGGATCTCACATATTATTGGCTTATGTTAGACAAAGATTGAGGCAGAGGCTGGGAGTAGAAAGCGGAGCTCTATCAAACCCATGCTGGCTTATTCTAATGTAATTATTAGTAACCATCTCTGTTAAAAACAAAAAATCCAGGACAAATGCTAAGTCAGATGGGATTCTGGGACAGCAGACTTACACTGAGACTGTCCTTGGTATCCAGGATGTACATTTACTTGATCTTCAACGGAGGAGATCTGCCCTTCTTTGCCCTTCCTCCTTCTTCCTTCCTATTGACTGGAGTGAAGACATGATGGCAACTATCTTGGTCCACAAAGTGGTAAGATAAGAATGGCAGAGCAGTAAGATAGAAGGAGCCTAGGTTCCTGACTTTAGAATCACCATATCAACCTTGGACTGCCTACTCCCAGATAGTAAAAATATGTAAAAAATGAGAAAAATAAATTCTTACCTTGTTTTGGTCACTGTTATTTTATAGTCATACCATATCTTAACTGATAAATAAGGACTACCTCTACAATCTTTCTAGAAAGCAGCTTGGCAATATATATCAAGAATACTAAAGATGTCTAAACCCTTTGAATCCTTCTAGGAATTTATCTTAAAGAAATAATCTGGAATGAGAAAAAACTGATGTGTAAAGATGTTTACTGCAAATCTATTTATGATAGTAAAAAATCAGAAGCAACCTAAAGGTCCAAAAATAAGGAACTTCTTTTTTTTTTTTTTGCGGTACGCGGGCCTCTCACTGTTGTGGCCTCTCCCGTTGCGGAGCACAGGCTCCAGACGTGCAGGCTCAGCGGCCATGGCTTACGGGCCCAGCTGCTCCGCGGCATGCGGGATCTTCCCAGACCAGGGCACGAACCCGTGTCCCCTGTATCGGCAGGCGGACTCTCAACCACTGCGCCACCAGGGAAGCCCAAGGGACTTCTTAAATAAACAATATTACATCTAAATAATTGAATATTGTGCAACCATTAGAAAATTTATGAAAAAAGTTAATGACATGGGAAAATGCCCACATCATATATGCCATGAGAGAAAATAGGCAGGATTACAAAAAATCTTGCACATGTAAGTTCTCACTTATGTTACCCCCAAATCCACATATATAAAGGTATGAATAAACAAACAAAAAAAGACTGAAAGGAAATACATGAAAATATTAACCAACAGTGATTATTTCTGGATAGTGAGATGATAGGTAATATTTATTTATATCTTCTTTATATTGAATATTTAACACTACCCTATAATTAACAAATAGTTCCATCTGTAATCAGAAAAAAATATAAATTAATTTCAAAACTCTTTCCTAGCATTTACCAGTTTTAAATGGTGTTGACACTGCCATCATTGTCATTATCATCATCACAATTTTACTGAGCATCTATGTGTGGGGAGTTGAGGCAGCAGGGTGTCCAGACCTCTGTGGCTCCTGCAGTCAACCAAAGACCATCCAGATACAAGCAAACCCTGCCCAGTTTTACCTTGGTGTTCTGTAGCAGAGCTAGTCCATTGCAGGCATTTGCTAGAAGAAAGTCTCCACTCAGGATAGCTATTTTATTTCCAAACTGCATGTCTTTCAGTGGCCCATCAGAAGATTGCAATTCATCTAAATTTACTATCCCACGATGTACAAGGAGAGCAGTATGGATAAGTTCTGTGATCTCTGCCAAACTTCTTTGACTAAAACATAAAGGTAGGACTTGTCTGAGTATAAAGAATACCAATTTATCACTAATGTCAGACTTCAGTTTTCAACAACAAAATATTTTATAGATTAGTGTCTCTTTTTTTAGATTATTCCTTTTTCATGAAGTTTTTTTCTATTGAGATATAATTGACATATAACATTATATTAGTTTCAGGTGTACAACATAATGATTTGGTATTTGTACATACAGTTGACCTTTGAACAACATGGGATTGAACTGTGTGAGTCCATTTACATGAGGATATTTTCAATAAATACTTAGGTATTATACAATCCGAGGTTGGTTGAATTTGCAGATGTGGAACCACAGATATGGAGGACCAGCTATGGGCCTTGAGCATCTGTGGATTTTGGTATCTGAAGTGGGTCCTGGAACCAATCCCCTGTGGATATCAAGGGAGGGCTGTATTGCAAAATGAACACCACAGTAAGCCTAGTTAACATCTGCCACCACATATAGTCACAAATTTTTTTTTCTTGTGATGAGAAGATCTACTATCTTAGCAACTTACAAATACACAATACAGTATTATTAACCACAGTCACCATTTATGCATTATATCCCCAGTACATTATATCTTCATGACTTTTCTTTTTAAAATAACTAGAAATTCGTGCCTTTTGACCACCTTCACCCATTTTGTCTCCCTTCCCACCCCCCCCCCCCCACCCCCGACCCCAACCTCTGACAGCCATTAATCTGTTCTCTGTATGTATGAGTTCAGTTTTTGGTTTTGTTTTGTTTTTTTTATATCCCACATATAAGTGAAACCATACAGTATTTGTCTTTCTCTGACTTATTTCACTTAGCATTTTGAAGTTTCGTGGGGTTTGTTTTTGAAGGTTTCAAATGCACTTTTTTTCAATCATGCCATATTTTAATGGGCACATGGTACTTTTACTTGGCATCAATTATGAGTTGGTTTTGAAGCAATTCAGTATTATACCAGCTGGATGACTGATGATCACTGATCTCTCCATTCTTTTGGGGTGACTCTGCTAGCAGGGGACAGGTTCCATGGTATTCCAATTTGTGTTGCTGCATATACCCATATAGCAACACAAAGTGGCCCCACTAGTATTACCAGTTTGTCATGGAAATCAGGTGTACGTTTCTGGTGTCTCTGCCTTGCCATTGTTAGCTGAATGCTTCAAACTCAGGGAAACATCATGAAGCTGAAGACAGAAACTGTGGCAAATGCAGCTGAGGGTTTGGTGTAACTTCATATCAAGCACCCTCGCAAAGACACTTGAATGAAGTTTTTATTAGAGGCCTTTCCACCAAGTAGTTTGGGATCCATAAGCAGATCCTGACACCTTTCTTCTCTCTACCATTCCCCATTCTCTATCCCACGAGTCACCAGGATTCCCCAGAGAGAAGCTGACCAGTAAGGGCCACCCTCTACAGTTCCATTTAGATAATCTGTTCTCAGTATAACTTTAAGATTTATGAGAATTCTTACTGGTATCTAATAAAACTCCAATTTGAGTGGGAATATAACTTGTGCCAGACATTAGGCTAAGCACTTTTATGCATTATTACTTTTAATCCTAAATGCAAAGCCGTGGGATTTACAGAGATGAATAGAATGTGGTCTCTTCCTTCAAGGACCTTATCTTTCAGAACAAGAACCAAGATATATATCTACAGCAGTAATTAAAATAGAGAAGGCCCTTGAGGAGCTTATAGTATAGTACTGTATCAGACAGGATTTCAAGAGATGTTTGTTTTCTTTTTTATACTTTTCTATAGTTTGTACATTTCTATAACAAAAGTATTACTTTTATAATCATAAAAAATCAACAATTACTATAAAATTTAAACCTCAAAACCACCCTATGATAGGTATTACTAACCTCTTTTTATAGGTGAGAAAATTGATGTACACAGTTTAATGACTTGCCCAAAGGCACACAGTAATACAGAGCTAGAAATCCACTGAAATCTGTTACAAATGGCCCCATGTGAATCATGCCTCTTCGCTTCCACGCTCCTGTGTAGTTCCCTCCACCCTAACTTTGGGCTTCACCATGTGACTTACTTTGGCCAAAAAGACATTAGCACACATGACATAAGTAAAGCCTTCTAAGTGTTTATGCATTAAGGCTTGTCCAGTGCAGTCACACGAGTGACCCCAGAATGTAAGAAATAAAATGGCTGTTTCAAGTCACTAAATCTTAGGATAGTTTGCTATGAAGCAATAGCTATCTGATACAGAAACCGGTATATCTAGGAGTGGGTGCTGTTGCAACAAAAGCCTAAAATATGTGTCAATGGCTTTGAGTCTGAATGTTTGGGGCTAGAGGTAAATGCTGAAGAAATGGCAAAGTCTTAGTAGAATCTGGAAAGGCAGTGAGGAAACTGTTATTGGGGGATTGAGCAAAAACATATGGTGTTATAAGGCAGGGAAACAACTCGCAAAACTTTCGTCTGTGGTAACTTGAAAGATAGAAAATATACCTAAATATTAAAAAGTAGGTAGTGAAAGTGGAGAGATCAGTGGAGGAAGCTGTAACAAAGGCCCAAGTAACAAAAGGATTTGACCTAAAAGTGAAATTTAAGCATTTGACCTAGAATAACAGCCTTAGACAAGGAGACAAATAAACATAAAACAATCAAATAATAAATATAAGAGACTCTTCTCTCAAAAAAATGTAGTACTTGTTTAACAACTACAGTACAGTAATTACATAAAGATGCAATAAAATAAAGGAGCCAAAATACTTGGCATATACAAAAGAAAAATTACATTTCTGATTTATTCCCCTTGCTTCAAAAAACAAACAAAAACAAAAAAAGTAAAAATATGTAAAAATGACCCCGTGTACATACTGTATCTGACTACAAATTGGGGGTGTAGGAGAAGATGAACCAGTGAGTTAAACAGCTTCTCAAAAGAGTAAATTCATGGTTTAGATTAAAACCTCACTACATCCCAAAGAAAATCACCAAGGATGGAGCCTTATAAGACTATTGAGAAGTTAACAGAAAACATTTTTAAAAAGGGAGCTAAAACTTAAAACTATCCTTTAAAAGAGTGACTAAAAGAAAGGAATAAAAATATATTTTATTAGTACCCTGCAAATGTATTCTAGCTTACGAAAAAGTTCGCAGCTACATTTCACAAAAATTGCACAATGAGATTATGAGCAAGTATAAAACTCAAGAAGGGTTAAGCACTGGATAAATCTCTCATGTAGTTCAGCTTATGAAAGAAAGTAATAACCAGGGAAGCAGAAGTTGTAGGTGTTTTGAATTACCCTAAGGATGAAAATGAATGATTGGGAGCTTTTAATAAAGACATCTATAATCATAAAACTGCATTCATTAAACAAATGGCAATCTTTAAATGCCACATGGCCAGAAACAACAAAAACAGTGGTAATAATAAAAGTGAAAAACCATAAATGTACAGTACCCACCATTCGCAAAGAACTTTCACTTATATTATCTACTTGTGATTCTAATTACAGCAGGTCTGGGAGGTTAAAGACCTGGTCGGAACATTCAGTTTATAAAGGACAAAGCTGGAACTCAGAGCCACCTTGTCATAGTGACCAATGATAATTTAAAATGTTTATTTACCTAATGAATAGCAAATGGTGGTAGGGGGCCAAAGTCACCAATGTTACCAAGATTGGTATAGGCCCACCACAAACTTGTCCAATTTTCATCCTTAGTTCTAAGCACTACAGAAGAGAATATTTCTAGGAGAAAGTATATTATGACTAGACTTGACTCTTTTTGTTCATAGTAGCTAGGGAAAGTAATCAAGTTGTTTCCAAATCATTTGGTTAGAATCAAATCAAGTGATTTAACTCAGTCAGGAATCTGGATAACAGTTCTACCTCTACCTATAACAGACAGGTCATGGGCAAATCCCTTAAACTCTCAGGCCCTTGGCCTTCTGAACACTGAAAGGAGGGGAACTGGAGAAACAGTCTCTTCCAGTTCTAAGGTTCAGGGATTTCAGTCCTAAAATTTAAGATTCAGCTCTAAAATTCTAAGATTCGGGGATTAAAAAAACATTACTTAGACTGGTAGTTAATAGTTAAAAAGAGACAAAATTATTGCTATTATTGGTACCTACTTTTCTACCAGAAATAGAAATGAACTGATCGGTCATCTTGAAATCTGTCCTGCAATTCCACTATCTAGTATGATGCTCTCAACTTCTAAGATTTTACCATTAGATAAACAACTTCAGCCCACATTACACAAGAGTTAATTTAGCATACAGCAGAGAAGCAGTGACAATATGAAAGAATCTGGGAATTTTTCCTTTTCATTATCTTATTCCTATTTTAGCCACCCAAAGCAATCTAGTAAACTTTCAATGTACTGGATTTTTAAAATTATCTTATATAAAAGTCTTCATAGGATCTTATGTATATATATTTTAGTACTTGGGTATTTTTCATGCTAAATCTTGATTGGAAAAGAGTCACAAATGAATACTGCTTATGTTAAGTAATCAGAGTAAGGAAGTAATTACTACATTGAATGTAACCCCGAGGATTAATCAATGTTTTTACACGAATTTTCACCAAATTACTTTCTTTCAGTTATATGTTAAACAACTTAACCTGCTTTGATCCATATTCTTCCAACCATTCTCCAATTTTTTTAGCATCCTAAGCTTTAGAAATAAGATGGCAGACATTGCTAGTTACCTCTTCACTCTCTCCTTCCTCACTACTAACATACTGGTAGTTATAGCTGGAGAGACAATGTACTCATTTAAAAATACCTCCTCAAGATCCCTCGAGGCTAGAGGGGATTGTGTAGCACAGTCTGGCCAATGAATGTAAGCAGAGGTCCACTAGGTGGAGTTTCTGATAAATCTACTGAGTTTCTGATATAAGGGAACAGATTCAGATGGCATGCCTTTGGCATTTTGAGCTTACCCCTTCCTCCTGTTTGGTTATGGCCCAGCTGCCTGGGGGCACAATAGAAACTTTAAGGATCCTAAGAGGGCCCCCAACCTAAGGATGGTAGAGCAGGAAGAAATGAGAAGCCTGGACCCCTGATGACTTCTTAGGGCTGCACCAGCTCTGACATGCCCATCTCTAGACTTCTTGTTATCTGAGACAAATAAACACTGCATTCCTTTAAGCTACTGTTTGCTGGAGTCAAACTCCTAAAAGATATGGTCAATAAAAACTATACCACAGGGGCTTCCCTGGTGGCGCAGTGGTTAGGAACCCGCCTGCCAATGGAGGGGACACGGGCTCGAGCCCTGGTCTGGGAAGAACCCACATGCCGTGGAGCAACTAAGCCCGTGCGCCACAACTACTGAGCCTGCACTCTAGAGCCCGCGAGGCACGACTACTGAAGCCTGCGTGCCACAACTACTGAAGCCCACACGCCTAGAGCCCATGCTCTGCAACAAGAGAAGCCACCACAATGAGAAGCCCGTGCACTGCAACGAAGAGTAGCCCCCGCTCGCCACAAATGGAGAAAGCCTGCGTGGAGCAATGAAGACCCAACGCAGGCAAAAAAACAAAACAGAACAAACAGCTATACCACAAAAATGGTAAAGAAGACATTTTACGTTCATATTTCTGCACTCTGGTTTTATTCACCTAATATTACGTCTTGGAGATAGTTCTACATTATTTACAAATAAAGGATCACCTAGTTCTCTTTAACATCTCTTCAGAGGTCCATTGTATAGATGTGCCATACTTTTGCTGCTATAGGGTGAATGATACATTTTTGTTTAAACAATTTTTAAGAATCAGCCCATGCGTCACTTCTCTGAAGTCTTCCCTCACTTTCCCAAAGTTAACTCCTTCTGCGCTTGAAAGCCTTCGAACATAGCTCAGTCATTTGTTGTACTATGTTGTAATTATTACTTTTTAAAAAATAATTAATTAATTTATTTTTTGGCTGTGTTGGGTCTTCGTTTCTGTGTGAGGGCTTTCTCTAGTTGCGGCGAGTGGGGGCCACTCTTCATCGTGGTGTGCGTGCCTCTCACTGTTGCGGCCTCTCGTTGCGGAGCACAGGCTCCAGATGCACAGGCTCAGTAGTTGTGGCTCACAGGCCTAGTTGGCATGTGGGATCTTCCCAGACCAGGGCTTGAACCCGTGTCCCCTTCATTGGCAGGCAGATTCTCAACCACTGTGCCACCAGGGAAGCCCCTGTAATTATTTTGTTAGCCATATTTCTTCCTGCTTTCTCTCTCCCTCACAACACTGTAAATGATACTATCCTATTTCCCTAGCCTGCCTATAAACATTTGTTAAACGAATAGCTCTTAACTTAGCTATCAATTTTATAAAGGTAAAGGGGACAGCTATCATCCTGAGTTTCAAAAGGTAAGGAATGATATAAACTAAAAAGTCAGATTTATAGAATCAGAGTTGGAAATGACCCATAGGTCAATTAAGCTCAATTAGCCCCTTCCAGGGATGAGTAATAACAAATTACACAGGAGCCAGGTCTGCTGATGAACAGTTTTAATTATCAGAAATTGTTCCTAATATTAACTTGAAATTTCTTAAAATGTTTTACATGTTTAAGTTAGTGTTAAAATAATAGAAGAGTCAATAGTGTTTCACCACAGGCAAAGGAGATAAAAGATAATACAGTCTTTTTTCTCTTTCTTTCTTATTTTCTTTTTTCTTTTTCTCCCCTCCTTCCTTCCTTGCTTTCCTTTTTAAAGATGTATTTCTTGAAAAAACTTTTTATTTTCGGAATTTTCAAACATAACAAAAGTAGAAAATATAGCATAAAGAACCTCTGTGGACCCTAATCTTGTTTTGGATACACCTTTCACTCTCTTTCCAGATTATTTTGAAGCAAATGTCAGACATCATATCATTTCATCTGAAAATACTTCAAATATCCTATTTTTAAAAATGCCTAACAGCAGAAATGGCTCCCACTTACTAAATTACTTTAAGCCAATTAGTTACTGTATGCCGAGCAAGTTTAAATAATTTTGCAAGCATAATAATAATTCAATTAACAGATTAATAAATAAAATAATGTAAAACTCACAGCAGCTCTCTGAGGTAAGCATTATCTCTATTGTATAGAAGGAAGCTGGGTGGGCAGGCTAAGTAACTTGCTCAAGTCTAGCTGGTAAACTGCAGAGCTGGAGTTGAAGCCCAGGGTTCTCTGATTCTAAAACCCAAAACACAAAATATACAAAATTCCGGGTGTTTCTGAAAGTATTAAAATGGTAGGCAAGAGTCATTTATTTAAAATCATTTTATTTGAGCCCTAAAAGGTTTTTTTTTTTTAAGTTGGAAAATTGACTTTTATGTTCATGTGGGAAGAATAAATTTGAAAATTACAAAGAAAATTTGGGAAGAGGCCTGTCACTCTAGATTTTAAAACTTATTATGAAGCTATTGCAATTTTTAAAAGAATAGTGATATCACAAGAACAAACTAATAGATTAGTGGAATGAACTCCAGAAAGAGATCCAAATATATTTGGAAAATTATTTATGGTAAAGATAACATTTCAAATTGTTAGGGAAAAAATGGAATATTCTTACAAAAACTGTTGGGGCAACTGGCTATCGATTAAAGGAAAAAAATAATGAAGTTAGATACCTACCGTACTCTGAGGATAAAAATATATTTAGCTGGATCAAATATATAAATGTGAAAAACGAAACTATAACTTTAGGAAAACATTCTTAGGACCTTGGGCTGAGAAAGCCTTGCAAAATAAAATGGGAAGTCATGAAGTCATAAAGAAAATAATGGATAAAATTGAGTGAAATATACAAAAATGTTTATATAATAAAATATAGGCTGATTTGAAATAACATATTTGCAACACATACAATAGATAGAAGATTATATTCAAAATACGTGTGGAGCTTGTCCAAGCTGGACAAGAAATTAGTAAGAAAAAGATAAACAGCGCAAGAGCAAAACGGGAAAGGAAATGAAGAGGTAATTCCAAAAGAAACACAAATGGTCAAAACCATATAAAATGATGCTTAACTAATAATTTGGAAAAGGAGTATTATAATAATAATGAGATAATATTTTTAGTCCATTAGCTTTGCAAACATGAAAAGATTAGAAATGAGGCAAGCAGGAAGATGAAGAAACGATGATGTCCACCACTTTGCTCCTTTGTTCAAAACCCTCCAATGGCTCCCCATCTCACTCGGTAAAAGCCAAAGTTCCAACAATGGATTCCAAGGCCCAACACAATCTGCCCCTGCTCCTCTAACCCCTTAACTCTCTGACTTCATTTGCTACTCTCTTCCCCCTTGCTCACTCTCTTCCAACTACATTAGCTTCCTTGGTGTTCCCTGAACAAGCCAAGCCTGTTCCTACCACAGGGCCTTTGTCCCTTCCTCTGTCTGGACTAATCTGCCCCTATATATTTGCGAGGTTTAGTTACTTGCTTCCTTCAGGTCCCTTCAAAGTGCACCTGATAAGTAGGGCCTTCTCTGACTACTCCACTTACAACAGCAACCTTCCCATTCCTGCCAGCACTCTATATCTCTACTTCCTGCTTTTTTTTTCCCCTCCATAGCACTTATTGTCATCTGACACACTAGTTATTTCATCTGTGTTTTGCTTCTCTCTCCAGGGTCCCATAGAAAGAAAGATCCATGAGAGCAAAGAATGGAGAAAGTAGAGGGGAAAGCTGATATGAGCAATAGAGTTCCTAAAATATACTTCAAAAATACCAAAATAGCAGTAATAAAAAGGAAAAGTATATGCTTTTAACGCCAGGTGAAAGAAACTTTCATGGTGATAACTTTGTCAAATATTACTTTTTAATAAGTAAGCTAGGCCCAAAGTCCTAAGACATTTATTCAATTCATTGTAAAAATTACAGAAACATAGTGATTCTCCTATTGTGTCACTTACTCGCATTGATATCTTTGAATTTTAGGTTTGCCACGACCATGGCATTCAAAACTAATCTTGCTTCATTCCTTCATTTGGCAATGAGAATTCTGATTTTAAAAACAGTGACTGAACCCAAAATCTCAAAGCTGTAGGTTGCAGTAATGGTAACTTCCAAATAGAGATCAAGTCACAGATTCAAGGGCTGAAACATTGCCCAGGTCTTACTTCCAGCTCTGACCACACACACTAAGCAATCACTCAAAAGGACTGAGGGCTCTGCATCTCTTTTAGGAAAGCTCACCTGACATTTTAAGTTAGAATATATAGAAAAGAGGCAGAAAGCAAGAAGTCTTTGCATCTGGTCTCATTCAAAGAGATCAGATAACCAAGCAATGTTAGAATCTTGCCATGCTATGAAAACACACGGTCTGGAAGTGAGGGGGAAGAAAAGACAAAAAAAACAGGGAAGTCCCGACAGTTCAGTATGATGGATTCTGTAATTAGTTCCCTCCATACCTGCCAACCAATCTATGGAGAGGTGAGCTGCCTTCAGTGGTGGTATTCATACTTGAGAAAGCAGAGGATGTTGGGACTCAGCAAGGAATCACAATAGTTATTACTAGAAAAATTAGCCAAACAAAACAAAATTTGTGGGACTTCCTTAGTGGCACAGTGATTAAGAATGTGCCTGCTGGGAAGACCTTCAAGATGGTGGAGGAGTAAGACATGGAGATCACCTTCCTCACCACAAATACATCAGAAATACATCTACATGTGGAACAACTTGTGCAGAACACCTACTAATCCATGGCAGAAGACCTCACACATCCCATAGGGCAAGAAACTCCCCACGTACCTGGGTAGGGCAAAAGAAGAAAGAAAAAACAGACAAAAGAATAGGGAAGGGGCCTGCACCTCAGGGAGGAAGCTGTGAAGGAGGAAAATTTTCTGCACACTAGGAAGCCCCTTCACTGCTGGATATGGGGGGTGGCAGGGGGAAACTTCAGAGCCACAGAGGAAAGCGCAGCAACAGGGGTGCAGAGGGCAAAGCGGAGAGATCCCCACACAGAGGATTGGTGTCGACCGGCACTCACCAGCCCGAGAGGCTTGACTGCTCACCCGCCGGGGCGGGTGGGGGCTGGGAGCTGAGGCTCGGGCTTCAGAGGTCGGATCCCAGGGAGAGGACTGGGGTTGGCGGCGTGACTACAGCTTGAAGGGGGCTAGTGCACCACGGCTAGCCAGGAGGGAGTCCGGGGAAAAGTCTGGAGCTGCCGAAGAGTCAAGAGACCACTGTTTCTGGGTGTGCGAGGAGAGGGGATTCAGAGCACCGCCTAAACGAGCTCCAGAGGCAGGTGTGAGCTGCGACTATCAGCACGGACCCCAGAGGCGGGCATGAGACGCTAAGACTGCTGTTGTTGCCACCAAGAAGCCTGTGTGCTCGCACAGGTCACTCTCCACACCTCCCCTCCCGGGAGCCTGTGCCGCCCCGCCACTGCCAGGGTCCCGTGATCCAGGGACAACTTCCCCTGGAGAACGCACGGCGCGCCTCAGGCTGCTGCAACGTCATCCTGGCCTCTGCCGCCGCAGGCTCACCACGCATTCCGTACCCCTCCCTCCCCCCGGCCTGAGTGAGCCAGAGCCCCCGAATCGGCTGCTCCTTTAACCCCGTCCTGTCTGGGCCATGAATAAACGCCCTCAGGAGACCTACACACAGAGGCGGGGGCAATCCGAAGCTGAACCCCAGGAGGTGAGCGAACAAAGAAGAGAAAGGGAAATCTCTCCCAGCAGCCTCAGGAGCAGCGGATTAAATCTCCACAATCAACCTGATGTACCCTGCATCTGTGGAATACCTGAATAGACAATGAATCATCCCAAAATTGAGGTGGTGGACTTTGGGAGCAACTGTAGACTTGGGGTTTGCTGAATGCTACTGACTGGTTTCTGGTTTTATGTTTATTCTTAGTTTAGTATTTAGAGTTTATTATCATTGGTAGATTTGTTTGTTGATTTGGCTGCTCTCTTCCTTTTTTTATATATATAGATATATACATACATTTTTCCATTTTCTCTTTTTGTGAGTGTGTATGTGTATGCTTCTTTGTGTGATTCTGTCTGTATAGCTTTGCTTTTACCATCTGTCCTAGGGTTCTGTCTCTCCGTTTTTCTTAAAATTTTGTTTGTTTGTTTTTTGTTTTTTTGCGGTACGCGGGCCTCTCACTGTTGTGGCCTCTCCCGTTGCGGAGCACAGGTTCCGGACGCGCAGGCTCAGCGGCCATGGCTCATGGGACCAGCTGCTCCGCGGCATGTGGCATCTTCCCAGACCGGGGCACAAACCCATGTCCCCTGCATCGGCAGGCAGACTCTCAACCACTGCGCCACCAGGGAAGCCCCGTTTTTTTCTTGTTTGTTTTTTTTTTAAGTATAGTCCTTAGCACTTGTTATAATTGGTGGATTTGTTTTTTGGTTTGGTTGCTCCTTTCTTTTTTTTTTTACTTTTAAAAATTTTAAATAAATTTTAAACATTATTTATTTATTACTTTAATAACTTTATTTCTTATTTTATTTTTTTCTCCCTTTTCTTCTGAGCCATGTGGCTGACAGGGTCTTGGCGCTCACGTCGGGTGTCAGGCCTGTGCCTCTGAGGTGGGAGAGCCGAATTCAGGACATTGGTCCACCAGACACCTCCCAGCTCCATGTAATATCCAATGGCGAAAGCTCTTGGACAGATCTCCATCTCAACACTGAGACCCAGCTCCACTCAGTGACCAGCAAGCTACAGCGCTGGACACCCTATGCCAAGCAACTAGCAAGACAGGAACAGAACCCCAACCATTAGCAGAGAGGCTGCCTAAAATCATATAAGGTCACAGACACCCCAAAATACCACCAGATGCGGTCCTGCCCACCAGCAAGACAAGATCCAGCCTCATCCACCAGAGCACAGGCACTAGTCCCCTCCACCAGGAAGCCTACACAATCCACTTAACCAACCTTAGCCACTGGGGGCAGACACCAAAAACAACAGGAACTACAAACCTGCAGCCTGCAAAAAAGAGACCCCAAACACAGTAAGTTAAGCAAAATGAGAAGAAAGAGAAACACACGGCAGACGAAGGAGCAAGGTAAAAACCCACCAGACCAAACAAATGAAGAGGAGAAACACGCCAAGACACATATTAATCAAACTATCAAAAATTAAATACAAAGAAAAAATATTAAAAGCAGCAAGGGAAAAACAACAAATAACATACAAAAGAATCCCCATAAGGTTAACAGCTGATCTTTCAGCAGAAACTCTGCAAGCCAGAAGGGAGTGGCAAGACATATTTAAAGTGATGAAAGGGAAAAACCTACAACCAAGATTACTCTACTCAGCACGGATCTCATTCAGATTCAACAGAGAAATTAAAACCTTTACACACAAGCAAAACCTAAGAGAATTCAGCACCACCAAACCACCTTTACAACAAAGGCTAAAGGAATTTCTCTAGGCAGGAAACACAAGAGAAGGAAAAGACCTACAAAAACAAACCCAAACAATTAATAAAATGGTAATAGGAACATACATATTGATAATTACCTTAAATGTAAATGGATTAAATGCTCCCACCAAAAGACACAGACTGGCTGAATGGATGCAAAAACAAGACGCGTATATATGCTGTCTACAAGAGACCCACTTCAGACTTAGGGACACATACAGACAGAAAGTGAGGGGATGGAAAAAGATATTCCACGCAAATGGAAATCAAAAGAAAGCTGGAGTACCAATTCTCATATCAGACAAAACAGACTTTAAAATAAAGACTATTATAAGAGACAAAGAAGGACACTACATAATGATCAAGGGATCAATCCAAGAAGAAGATATAACAATTGTAAATATTTATGCACCCAACATAGGAGCACCTCAATACATAAGGCAAATGCTAACAGCCATAAAAGGGGAAACTGACATTAACACAATCATAGTAGGGGACTTTAACACCCCACTTTCACCAATGGACTGATTATCCAAAATGAAAATAAACAAGGAAACACAAGCTTTAAATGACATATTAAACAAGAAATTGATATTAATTGATATTTGATTAATTGATATTAATTGATATTTATAGGACATTCCATCTAAAAACAACAGAATACACTTTTTTCTCAAATGCTCATGGAACATTCTCCAAGATAATATCGTCGGTCACAAATCAATCCTTGATAAGTTTAAGAAAACTGAAACTGTACCAAGTATCTTTTCTGACCACAATGCTATGAGACTAGATATGAATTACAGGAAAAAAATCTGTAAAAAATACAAACACATGGACGCTAAACAATACACCACTTAATAACCAAGAGATCACTGAAGAAATCAAAGAGCAAATCAAAAAATACGTAGAAACAAATGACAATGAAAACATGACGACCCAAAACCTATGGGATGCAGCAAAAGCAGTTCTAAGAGGGAAGTTTATAGCAATACAATCCTACAAGAAACAAGAAACAACTCAAATAAACAACCTAACCTTACATCTAAAGCAATTAGAGAAAGGAGAACAAAAAAACCCCGAAGTTACCAGAAGGAAAGAAATCATAAAGATCAGAGCAGAAATAAATGAAAAAGAAATGAAGTAAACGATAGCAAAGATCAATTAAACTAAAACCTGGTTCTTTGAGAAGATAAACAAAATTGATAAACCATTAGCCAGACTCATCAAGAAAAAAAGGGAGAAGACTCAAATCAATAGAATTTGAAAAAGGAGAAGTAACAGCTGACACTGCAGAAATACAAAGGATCATGAGGGATTACTACAAGCAACTCTATGCCAATAAAATGGACAACCTGGAAGAAATGGACAAATTCTTAGAAAAGCACAACCTTCCGAGACTGAACCAGGAAGAAATAGAAAATATAAGCAGACCAATCACAAGCACTGAAATTGAGACTGTGATTAACAATCTTCCAACAGACAAAAGCCCAGGACCAGATGGCTTCACAGGCGAATTCTATCAAACATTTAGAGAAGAGCTGACACCTATCCTCAAACTCTTCCAAAATACAGCAGAGGGAGGAACACTCCCAAACTCATTCTATGAGGCCACCATCACCATGATACCAAAACCAGACAAGGATGCCACAAAGAAATAAAACTACAGACCAATATCACTGATGAACATAGATGCAAAAGTCCTCAACAAAATACTAGCAAACAGAATCCAGCAGCACATTAAAAGGACCATACACCATGATCAAGTGGGGTTCCAGCAGCACATTAAAAGGACCATACACCATGATCAAGTGGGGTTTATCCCAGCAATGCAAGGATTCCTCAGTATTCGCAAATCAATCAATGTGATACACCATATTAACAAATACAAGGAGAAAAACCATGTTATCATCTCAATAGATGCAGAAAAAGCTTTTGACAAAACTCAACACTCGTTTATGATAAAAACCCTTCAAAGAGTAGGCATAGAGGGAACTTACCTCAACATAATAAAGGCCATATATGACAAACCCACAGCCAACATCGTTCTCAGTGGTGAAAAACTGAAAAACTCTTTCCTCTAAGATCAGGAACAAGACAAGGTTGTCCAGTCTCACCACTATTATTCAACATAGTTTTGGAAGTTTTAGCCACAGGAATAAGAGAAGAAAAAGAAATAAAAGGAATCCAAATCAGAAAAGAAGAAGTAAAGCTGTCACTGTTTGCAGATGACATGATGCTATACATAGAAAATCCTAAAGATGCTACCAGAAAACTACTAGAGCTAACCAATGAATTTGGTAAAGTAGCAGGATACAAAATTAATGCACAGAAATCTCTTGCATTCCTATAAACTAATGATGAAGAATCTGAAAGTGAAATTAAGGAAACACTCCCATTTACCACTGCAACAAAAAGAATAAAATACCTGGGAATAAACCTACCTAAGGAGACAAAAGACCTGTATGCAGAAAACTATAAGACACTAATGAAAGAAATTAAAGATGATACCAACAGATGGAGAGATATACCATGTTCTTGGATTGGAAGAATCAACATTGTGAAAATGACTCTACTACCCAAAGCAATCTACAGATTCAATGCAATCCCTATCAAACTACCACTGGCATTTTTCACAGAACTAGAACAAAAAATTTCACAATTTGTATGGAAACACAAAAGACCCCGAAAAGCCAAAGCAATCTTGAGAAAGTAAAATGGAGCTGGAGGAATCAGGCTCCCTGAATTCAGACTATACTTCAAAGCTACCATCATCAGGACAGTATGGTACTGGCAAAAAAACAGAAATATAGATCAATGGAACAGGATAGAAAGCCCAGAGATAAACCCATGCACATATGGTCACCTTATTTTTGATAAAGGAGGCAAGAATATACAATGGAGAAAAGACAGCCTCTTCAATAAGTGGTGTTGGGAAAACTGGACAGTGACATGTAAAAGAATGAAATTAGAACATCCCCTAACACCATACACAGAAATAAACTCAAAATGGATTAGAGACCTAAATGTAAGGCCAGACACTATAAAACTCTTAGAGGAAAACACAGGCAGAACACTCTGTGACATACTTCACAGCAAGATCCTTTTTGACCCACCTCCTAGAGAAATGGAAATAAAAACAAAAATAAACAGATGGGACCTAATGAAACTTAAAAGCTTTTGCAAAGCAAAGGAAACCATAAATAAGACGAAAAGACAAACCTCAGAATGGGAGAAAATATTTGCAAATGAAGCAACTGACAGAGGATTAATCTCCAAAGTTTACAAGCAGCTCATGCAGCTCAATAACAAAAAAACAAACAACCCAATCCAAAAATGGGCAGAAGACCTAAATAGACGTTTCTCCAAAGAAGATATACAGATTGCCAAAAATTACACGAAAGGATGTTCAACATCACTAATCATTAGAGAAATGCAAATCAACACTACAATGAGGTATCACCTCACACTAGTCAGAATGGCAATCATCAAAAAATCTACAAACAATAAATGCTGTAGAGGGTGTGGAGAAAAGGGAACCCTCTTGCACTATTGGTGGGAATGTAAATTGACACAGCCAGGATGGAGAACAGTATGGAGGTTCCTTAAAAAACTAAAAATAGAACTACCATATGAGCCAGCAATCCCACTCCTGGGCATATACCCTGAGAAAACCATAATTCAAAAAGAGTCATGTACCACAATGTTCATTGCAGCTCTATTTACAATAGCCAGGACATGGAAGCAACCTAAGTGTCCATCGACAGATGAATGGATAAAGAAAATATGGCACATATATACAGTGGAATATTACTCAGCCATAAAAAGAAACGAAATTGAGTTATTTGTAGTGAGGTGGATGGACCTAGAGACTGTCATACAGAGTGAAGTAAGTCAGAAAGAGAAAAATAAATACCATATGCTAACACATATATGTGGAATGTAAAAAAACAAAAAAGGTTCTGAAGAACCTAGGGGCAGGACAGGAATAAAGATGCAGACATAGAGAATGGACTTGAGGACATGGGGAGAGGGAAGGGTAAGCTGGGACGAAGTGAGAGAGTGGCATGGACATATATACACTACCAAATATAAAATAGATAGCTAGTGGGAAGCAGTCGCATAGCCCAGGGAGATCAGCTCTGTGCTTTGTGTCCACCTAGAGGGGTGGGATAGGGAGGGGGGAGGGAGACGCAAGAGGGAGGGGATATGGGGATATATGTATATGTATAGCTGATCCACTTTGTTATAAAGCAGAAACTAACACACCATTGTAAAGCAATTATACTGCAATAAAGATGTTTAAAAAACAAATCTGCCTGCCAATCAATGCAGGGGACACTGGTTCGATCCCTGGTCCAGGAAGATGCTACATGCTGCAGAGCACCTAAGCCCATGCGCCACAACTACTGAGGCTGCGCTCTAGAGCCCGCGTGCTGCAACTACTGTCCCCTGCGTTGGCAGGTGGATTCTTAATCACCGCACCACCAGGGAAGTCCCTAAAAACATTTTAAGAAACATTATTCTGAATAACTAGACACTACTTGACACTGTCAACACATAATTATCCTACTGGTTAACTAGATGCTTTTTATGAGGAGAGGTAGCTAAATAAGTATGTGGTTTCTGGAAACAGTTTAAGCTGGGCTTTTTTCTGCCAGAGAAGAAAAGGGCAAACCTTGCTAGGCTGCCTTATCTAGGTCTCTAAAAGTACTTTTTGTTTGGGTATCACAAAAGGGGTTAAAAATACTTAAGACTACCAAAAAAGCCTAATAAGACATCTGGGTGCTGTGGCTGTCACTGTCAGGGCAGCCTCGGAGGGAATGCCCGTATCAGTTCAGTTTATCAGATGGACAGCTGATCAACATTAAACAGATTTGCTCTGGGCAGACTGAGCTGAGCTTCCTGACATGAATTCCAATGAGAGCCCTCTGCACTCTACCACTGAGCTCTGACATTTTTTACTGTTACAGCTCCCTGGACATATGGGAATCCTTAGTGATGAGCACATAAAGCTGCCTGTAACTCAAGTGACGGCTCATTTACCCCAGTTGAAGGCAGACATTAATATCCTGAGGAGATCAGACCCGCCTCTCTGACCCCCATCTACCGAAGCAAAATGACTGTCCTATTTCTTCATTTAATAAGCTTTTAATAAAGAAAAGCAAAACCCCCTCTCTGACTGCAGCACATTTCTACATGAAAAGGTTATACAAATACATCTGATTCTGTGTCAAAGTTTCCAAAATACCTGTCCCCCTCCCCACTGGAGTGTAGATTCTGTCACTTGCCCTCCCACAGTGCTCATTCTTTCTGCCGCAGTACAGGAGTTTGGTTCTCTGCTCCGATAATTATGAGCCGTCTCTACATTATGGCAGGTGGAGGATTAAAGAACTGATTACAAAGAGCACGCTGGTGTTTCCATTTTCATTACAAACCTCCTTCTTCGAAGGTTCATCATTTAGCTATGAAATCTGCTACAGGCTCAACCAGACTGGGAGAAATGACAGTCCAGTGAAACCCAGATAATACACCAGAAAATGCTTGGGAGCTACGTTAAAATAGGAGAAAGCTAAAAATATTTGGTGAATTGGAGTTGCCATGCATAGTTTGGTTTTAGGAGGGATGAAAGGAAGAATGTGTGATGGCAAACGAAGAAGACAAGCAGATTTTTACCTGTGAATCTTGGAGATTGTTTAAAAATATGGGGAATCAGAATCATTACTGAACTTTAGTGCTGGGCCCAATACCTATTGGCAGGGCTCTGTGAGTTCTGAATTGTTCATGATAGGAAAGCAAGTAGGGGTTAGGAGAAATGTAAAGGCTGCATGTTAAATGGGGCACAGGAAGCACTGTGGGATGGAAATGTCATTCTGCAAAGACCTCTCCAACTGAATAACAGGAGGCAATGATGTCTGAAAAGGCAACTTTGGCAGGCTTCGTTTAGACCATGAAATGTGTCTAAGGCCAGGAAATGTGAAGGTAAGGTGAGCATAATGGGGCAAAGATTTGTTTCCTATGAAAAAAGCGTGTCAGGTATAGGATATAAAGTGATATGCTTTAAATTCGATTGCTTACACTTGCTATCTAATCAACCTAGGAATCTAGAGTCACAGATCCTAAATGTTCCCCCAAATATTTTGTGAATAAAAGTAGAGTGGTTCCCCTACATGTTTAAACTACAGACAATAAAAATCATGGACAGGTACTCAGTATGCACAATTCATAACCTACTACATCCCAGATATTATGAGTTTTTAAAAATAGAATCTCGGGCTTCCCTGGTGGCGCAGTGGTTGAGAGTCCGCCTGCTGTTGCAGGGGACACGGGTTCGTGCCCCGATCTGGGAAGATCCCACATGCCGCGGAGCGGCTGGGCCCGTGAGCCATGGCCGCTTAGCCTGCGCGTCCGGAGCCTGTGCTCCGCAACGGGAGAGGCCACAACGGTGAGAGGCCTGCGTACCGCAAAAAAAAAAAAAAATAGAATCTCATTTAATCTTCACCAAGTTTAGTTATTAACCCTATTGTACAGATGAAGAAATAGATTTACACAGGGGAAAGAAATGCCAGAGAGCCTCTACAGGAAATACTACCCAAGATTGGGAAAGACATACGATCTGAACGTTAAATGAAAGGAATATTTAAAAATCAAATGGCATTTCTAAATACCACTTTAAACAATTAGATCCTACAAAATACTCTTGCTACCATGCATAAAATTATTTTCAGACTATAGTTCACTGAAGCCTACTTTATCTTCATTTTAAAAACAGCTTTATTGAGATATAATTTATATATCATAAAATTCACCTATTTTTAACTGTATAATTCACTGAATTTTAGTATTTACAGAGTTGTACAACCATCACTACAACCTAATTTTAGAACATTTCCATCACCCTAAAAAATAAACCTTATGTTTATTTAGAGTCATTCTTAATTTAGGCTATTTGTCTTGATTTTTGTTTTAATTTTTCAAGTCTTAAAAATTTTAAATGAAATTAATTATAAAGAGCAACAATTATAAAATGGAAATGTCAACATACTTTTACTGAAAAAATATTACAATCTGTGACAAAGAGTGAAATTGTCCACATGATATACATGTTCTTCAAAGCCAAATATAAATGACAGATCTATTAGGTATCTGAAAGTAATGCTTGTTTTTAAAAAACTCACTATAAGGTATCTCAAAGGACATATGCAGAAAATGGTATCCATATACAGCTTTCAAGCAAATTACTTTGAAAGACAAATGTATAGTTTGTTTATTCACCAATAAATTAACAAACAAACAAACCATATTACTTTATAATCACACCCCACACCCCAGGCAACCTTTAAGTTTCAATTTCTCCATTAGTGTGTTTCTGTTTACATCCAAAGAAACAACAGAAATGTTCAAAAGGCTGCCACAGGAAAGCTGCAAGGAAAGGAGTAATACATACATAAGAAGTAATGAAAAACTCTGTGAATCACAGTTTAGATGCGATAAAAATCTATCTCCATTTGTTTTTTCAAACTGTACTACTTTATTTAATTCCAATATGGACTTAATGTGTGTTCACTGGAATGAAAATCCATGACTACTGATTTCAAGTGAAACAAGCATGCCATCCAAATTTCTTTTTCATAGAAAAGTGGTACAGGAAGATTAAAAGGTAGGATTAAAACTCATCTTTAAAACATCACAGCAATTAAATGGTCTACTTACAAAAATAAATCATACAAGTCAGATGAGAAAATACTCTTACTGTAAAAAAATCAAAACAATACAAAAGTATATTGAGATAAGCTGTTCAGTGTGATAGACGCTAACCACATGCAGCTATTAAGCACTGAAAACATCGCTGGTCTGAACTGGGATGTCCTTAAGCATTAAAGACAGTCAAATTTTTTTAACAATCTCAAGAATAAGTGCTTTATATTGAAGATGTTAAAATGATAATATTTTAGCTATGTTAGTTTAAATAAAATATATTGTTAACATTAATTAAACACATTTTCTTTTACATTTTTAGTATGCTTACTAGCAAATTTAAAATTATATTCCTGTGGGGTCCTACCAGGTTCATTATCCCTCCATCTTACTTTCTTCCCCAGAAGTTCTCTCCCTTACAGTTTAGCATATTTTCTTTCAGACTTCTGCTATGTTTTTAACATGTTTATAAACATACAGCAAATGCAATGCATTTACAAACAGAGCAAATGCCATGCATTTTCCTATAAAAATGGTTTCATACTGTATATATATTGTACTGTAACTTGCTTTATTCACTTAAGGTAGTTTGTAGAATTTTCTTGTCATTACATATGGGACTACTTAATTCTTTTTAATGATAGATATTTATGGATATACCATAATGTTCTCCAGACCCCATTACTAAATATTTAGGTCATTTCCTATTTTCTCATATTATAAACAATATTTCAGTGAACATCCTCATACATATATCTATGTGCATAATGTGGAAGTATTTCTGTAGGATAAACCCCCTAAGAAGTGAAATTGTGTTAGATATTGCTAAACGGGCTATGCTACTTTCAAAATAAAAAGAAAAATGATCTGGTTTGTGGCAGTCCATAATTTCTCCATGAGTCTCTGAAATGACAAGGACATAAGCTTCATGTCAGAGACTCAGGGAAGAAAAACAATTCTAAGCTATGTCCTGAAGTCAGCCCAGACTTAGCCAATTGATTATTGTGGTGAACACCTTTTGGGTGATCACCCTGATAATGATTCCCTTTTCTCTGGAAATGCTGCCTCCTCATCCCCTACTGAGATCATAACGTGGGCAGTAGCTGTCATGTCTCTTCTATGTGGCCTCAGTCTCCCCTACCCTGACTGAGTGACCTAGAGCTGAGCACCTGGCCTAATTAAGGGCACTCAGATTCTTTCTTCAGGGAATCTGAAATTCAGGTTTATCTGGGAATTGCAAAAGGCAATGCTCCAAAGCAGCATTTATGATCTTTAGATATTCAAGCATCATACTCAAGTATGCAGTCATTTCTGCATATACCACATATACTCTTATGTATTTAAGGTTTTCTTTAAATCTTATCTTCAAATTCTCTTTTAGGATTTGTTTAGAGACAACTTATGGCAAAGAGCTTAAGAGTGCAGATTCTATAGCCAGACTGCCTAGATCCATATCTCAGCTCTGCCATTTATTAGCTGTGTGATCTTGAACAATTTGCTCAACCACTCTCAGTGCCCAGTCTTTTCATCTGTAAAATGGGGATAACAAAAGCACATGTCAGTGTTGTGGGCATCAGATGACTGTATGTATACTTCTTAGAACAATAACATCACATAGTAAGGGCTCAATAAACATTATTACTGCTTTTAAATCAATTCACCTTTCAATTAAAATAAAGCTTGAGAGGAAACTTTATATCCCAATTATCTCGTTAGTACATGTCAGGAGTGAGGCACCTACAGAGCAGCAAGACCTGAACCTGTGGTGACAGGGAGTCAGCCATTACAGTACCACAGGCATTCTTACAGGGGCATCCTGGGCTTCGTATAGACCACAGAGTCCCCTGGACTTCTGGATGCCTCCCTTGGTGATGGGCAATCCTTTGCCAACTCTCTAGTTCAATCCCCACTCCCTACCCCTGTCCAGCCCTTGAAGTTCTTCTATGAATCTTTGTAAAAATTCACTGATCTAGACTAACACATCTGTATTACAGATGAGGAATCAGTAGATTGTAAAGGTCTACTGAATTACTTAAGGTCCCATGGGTTGTAGATATTAGAACTAAAATTCAGGTGCCCTAACTCCCATCCTGGGTTTTTTCTTCTATACTCATTAAGTTTGTTTTATGAGCAAAGAAAATACTTTTTTCATATTGATACCTCACCTACTTGAAAAGAAAACTGCTAAGAATTGCAAGTAATCTCAATGGTTGGGCCAGGTACCACTCCAGAAAGGTGGTAAGCTTGATTTCTGTGTTCCTATCTTCCCACAACACTTGAAGTATGTGTCTTCCTATTCTAATCTTGCCTCCTCACATCAGAACTTTTGGGAATAATTATGAGTTATTTATACTTTACGATGAATTAAGTTTATCTAAATAGTGACTTTTGTTATCAGAAAGCTCTGGTTTTAAATCCTGGCTTCATTTCCTATGACCTGCAAAACCTTAACAAGTTATTTCATCCCTCCCAAATCTCGGTTTTCTCTTGTTTGAAAATGGGCCAAACAACAGGTATTCCATATGACTTTTGTCAGGAGGAAGTAAACTTCATTCATTGAGCAAGCAATAAAGATTTATGGAATACTAACTATCGGCTGGGTAACAGACAAGGCTTTTTCCTAATTACACTGATTGCTTAAACGGGTAGACAGATAATGAATGTCTTTTTTTTCCCATTTTTACATTTACAAAGTGGGACTAGTTCTCTAGCTCTATTTATTCATTCAAGAGACATTTAGTAAGTACTTGTTACCTGACAGGTACTACGCAGGCACGAGGAATACAGAGTAGGCTAAAACATGGTTCCAGAAACCTATACTATTGTGGGAAGGGGCTTGACATGGTTCTTAGACCTTTGAAAGCCAAACACCAAATTTAGGACTTTTTTCAGAAAAGAATTATAATGAGGACCTTGGATGCCCATTATCCAATTCTGCTGTCTCAGTTACAGAGGTAGAAATCTAGGTCCAGAAATTCTAAGTACTTTATTCAAGGCCATACAGGCAGTCATCCATTGTATCTAGGAGTACAATCTTTATCTTCTAATCTTTTCTATATATAATGCTACCCCAAGGAGCAGATAAAATAATTTAAGCGTAAGTTTTCTAGATGGAAGTTTCTCCAAAAATTTCTGTTTAGTGACAAAATCAGGTGGCACAGAATAATCATTCTTATATTGTGCTGGAATGTATATGTTCCAGAAATTATAACTTATTAGTGCTCTTTCAGATATGTATATGGTATGCAGATATTCAATACACAGAAATTTTAAAAAATTGAACTAGTATTTGACAAGCAATATTAAAAATCAATTAATTTGATTATATGATATTAAATAATCAAAGAGGATCACAGAGATGAATTTCATAATCCAATTTGTGAAATTTTTCTGCATAATAAACAGAAACAGATATATTTGAAAATAGCTCCTGATCACCTCAGAAAATACATTAGCTTTACAAAATACGTTAAGTTTGCAAACGTTGGCTTCAAACCCCAAATAGTTCTGAGCATAAGTATCTCGTTTTTATAGAGACTTCTAAGACCACGTTACTTTTGGTTGCACCCCAGTGATCGTTCTCTTTC
>NW_006772017.1:334516-371653 GCF_000442215.2 Lipotes vexillifer
CTTTCCCTGTATGTAACCATGACTTCTCATCCTGGCCTTCTGGATCCACAGTGCTCACCTCTACTCCTGGAAAGGCAAGTGATATGCCTATTTAAATATGCACACATTTTAAGAACATACTTTTTAAACAAACAACTAATAAAATGTACTTTCAAAGAATGGCCAAATGTGCACATGGCTCTGCCAGTCTTGTATATTGTGAGCTGTGATGTGCCAGGCATTGTGCTTGGCGCTGCCTTTACCCTGTAAACACACTGGAGTACTGTTCCCAAGAAGCTTAAAGCCTGGCAGGGACAAAGAACAAAAACAAAAACAACAAAACCAGAAACAGACATCTGAACATGCCCCCTGTTCACCCCAGAAAATACATTAACTTTGCAAAGGGATAAAACTATATATCCCAATCAGGAAACATTTTATTCATGCTTTCAACTGAAATACAAGGTAGCATCTTAAAAAGTCTGGACTTAAAGAATCAAATGGAGGGAATTTCCTCGCAGTCCAGTAGTTAGGACTCTGCACTTTCATTGCCATGGGCCCGGGTTCGACCCCTGGTCAGGGAACTAAGATCCCGCAAACCGCCCAGCACGGCCAAAAATAAAAAAAAGAAAGAATTAAATGGAGACCTTGAAGCTCATCTAATATGCTTCCAACTCATAGACAAGCACTTCTACTCTATAAGACTTTTCAGTAAGTAAGCAGTTGAGAGTGTGGCTGTCTATATTATTGTGCTTATTCTGAGCAAACTCTGCAATGCCTAACTATCCAAGTAATCTGATTTTTTCCATTTCTTGTGGGCTTTGTCTTGCCTTTCATGTCTTTATACATTTCCACATTTAATCATCTTGGCACTCTGCTACCATTATTATCTTCCCCACGCTCTGGTCTAGTTAATTCTTATGTCCACAGTATGATTTTCTTAAAGGAAACCAGCTTCCTTTCACCACTCTGCATTTTTAGACGTTCCTCCAATCAAATCCAATCATTTAAAGAGTAATCTAAGCCTACAGTAATCATTTAAAAAATACTGATGACTCTTCTTATAAATGTGTTTGTAAGTTTAAAAAATAAGAAGGTTGTAAGGAATAAGATAAACCTAAAATATCTGAGTATAAGTCACCAACTTCCCTTATTAAAAACCTTGCTGATAGTTGATGATACCAAATGGTTCACAAGCTAATTTGGAAGTCGAAGATCAGTAGAATGTAATAAGAAAGGAGAAAGAGTCATTTAATAAACACTCACTCAATTCAGATTATATATAGTCCCATTACAGTAAACTAAAATATGTTAACCTTAATATATGTATTTCACAACCACATGAAATAGCTCATTCCTGAGTCAATTTATGGGGAAAAAAAACTTTAAAAGCAAAATACTTTGATTATTTGTAACTTAAATGAGTCAGAACAGGTGAAAATTGAGAAAACTGTTAACCTGGGTTATGTGATTATCATTATTCTCAATAAAATTATTAATAGAACACCCACTATGTGTCAGACCCCAGAAATAGAAATTATAAGCGTTTTTGTCCTATCCCTGAGTATGTATCGAAGTATGAGTGTATATGTATTCTTTCTCTTAAAGTTGTTTAAGACATGGTCTCTGCCCTGAGGGCTCACAGTTTAGTTGGGTATAGATCACAGTGACACACAAAAATTTAACAAGGAAACTCTATAGCATACAGTAAATGTAAAATGAATGCCACAGTCCGTAACTGCAGTAGGGATACACAGCGATGATCACTGAGGATATGGGGGAGTCATGGGAAGGCTCCACGCAAGAGGTAACGGGAGAGCTGGACTTTTCTTGATCAGTGAGAGCAAGGATGCTGCTGCTCACACCCGCCATGCCAATGCCATGCGTGGCTGCCACAGCGCTGCTGGGGGTGCGTGTGTGGGAGGGAGGGGGCGGCTCTCCAGTCCGCTTGCTGATGCTACTGCTGCTGCTGGTCCCAACAGGGCTCACTGCCCCTGCCAGACAATTAACAAAGTCGACAGCTGCCATGGAATGGTTCGAGAATGGCTGCAGCCAGCAGACAGAAACGGGAATATGGGCGGAGCGTAGGTTTAGGACAAAGACTTGGGTGTCTCCTCTCAGACGGCCTGAGAGGAAAAGAAATGAGAACAATACAAGTAAGGAGGAGAAAAGTCCAGGAACATCCTTTATCCTCTGGCCACAGTACCAAATGGCTTGGATAAATTAAGGAGAACGAAATAATGGAATTGCTACTATTTGCCCAAAAGTCATTTTCACCCAGAGACAAAAGAAAATTAACGTGCTTCTTATTTATATTTTGCTTAAGTAAGGTTACCTAAACCAAAGAAATGTGAATTAACAGTTGGGTCTCAGAAACTGCAGTAAAATATTCACTGCCAATTAATTATCAGAATGTCAAGTCATTATACTACCTAATTTCACCAGCATACTTTCATCTGGACACAAGTGCCCAGCTTGTGGTCTAAAACAGAGGCCTACATATTAATCAAAGTGAAGTGACAGAATTAACTCAGATTGAAAGCAAGAAATGAATAAGCTAACTTAGCCCTTTGTCTTCAATCTCATTCTAAAGAGAAGAATGCAGTGAAGACTTTATCAGGGGAGGTGATACAGAGAACACCCTGGCTTGCCCTTTTAGCAAGCCCTCTTGAAAGATAAAAATGTACCCACAGTTCAGCCTCACTGGGTCTTAGGTTTAGGCAATAATTTAGATAGTTCCTAATTGAAGTGCCTTCTGCTGTAAAGGTCTTGCCCTTCTCCATAGGAAAGGACTAAGCCAGGAGTCCCGAGAGAGGGGCTTGAGAGGGGATTGCTGGTGAAGTTTTGGTGCCCACAGAGAGAAAAGGGCAGGATGTTGGGTTGTTCCTCAGAGGGCTAAAGGTAAGTGGCTGTCATTCTGAATCCCCGCTAATAGCTGCAGTTCAATTTCTCTGTATTTCTACAAACACTTTATAGTTATTTGAATCACATTATTAATGGTATATCTTGAGTAATTTTATGGTACTAACTTTTGCTGGATATTTATCATGTTAAATTATCAATTATGAACAGTTATTCATATAATATTTGATTTAAATCCTAAAGCAAGATCTAGAGTAACCTACCCAGCAATATCTGTATATGGTTTTTACTGATTGATAATATATTAAAGTCAAAAGAAAATTACATTAAACTTTGCTCATTACAAAACACATTTAAAATTCAAGTTCATTTAGAAAAAAGTAAGCATGTTTTAATATTCCATTTCTTTCTTCTCTAAAGCACAATTTCGATAGGATCTAGGGTAAAAAAAAATGAGTAAAACACAGTACATTCCTTGAAGGGTTTGTAATCTGATTATGTGAAAGACAAAAGCAGATAATGTCAACAAAGCATGGTACATACACTGCAGTTATTAAGAATATGAGTTTGGAGTAAGAAAGACCTGGTTTAAATCCCAGATCTGCTACTTATGGCTGTATGATCTTGGCTAAATTATTTAATGCCCCCCAACCTTTACCGTCCTCATCTATCACTACTGACCCTTTAAGACTGTTGTGAGACATGAATGAGATCACATGTGTAAAGTGCTTTCAACACCATGCCTGGCACATGGTCTGTACCCAGTGCATGGTAGCTATTACTGCTGTCACCACTAATATTTGCATAGTCTTATGCACAGTGTGCTATGGGAGCCCAGAAAAGGGATACTTAGCTTAGCCTGGGGATCAGGGAAGGTTTTCTGGAGAAGATGAGAGCTAAGCTAAGGAATAGGTAAGAGTTAGTCAGATGAAAAGAAGTAGGAATGGCATTCCATGCTGAGGAAACAGCACAGTATACAGGGCACTGAAAATATTTGGTATTTGGTGGCAGGTCTAGTACAAGAAGAGATGTCACTCAGTTCCCCCTTTCCTTGGCATCCTATAGCATAGCTGCTTCTTTCTCCACATAGTTTACCATCTATCCTCCCCAGAAATACCCAGCCTACCCCTGACAGCTACGTTGGCTTTGTCCTTTAAGGATAATTCAGCCTTACAAAAAAAAGCAGACCAGGCCTCTCTAGAACCTTACCAGAACCTGCTCTTTCACTTTGTGACATGAGAAAGGGTAAACTGCAGAGGTAATGTAGCTGAGTCGAAGAGTCTGGGCTCTGGAGTTAGACTGCCTGGGTTCAAATCCTGGCCCCATCACTATCACTCTGAGCAAGTTGCTTCACCTCTGTACTTCAGTCTTTTCTGTCTGTTAAAAGGGGATGATAATAATCTCTTAGGTTGCTGTGAGGATTCAGTGAGTTAATACATGTAAGAAAATTAGAACAGGGTCTGGCTACTAACAAGGATTAGCTATTATAAACTAACAAAATTAAAATTCCATGTTTCATGGGCAGGACATCCTTGAGAAAGTAGAGAATGCACTAGATTAGAAACGCCATCTGTGAGGGGTGGAAGGAAGAAGGGAGAATAAAAGGGCAAAAAGAAGTCTAATATTTACTGAGTACCTACTAGGTACCAAGAGTACTACATTTAGCGCTTCATATGTTTTTCCAAATGATCGTTATAACAGCTGTGCTAGGTAGGTAGTATTGTCCTATTTTTATACATGAGTACACTGGGGCTCAGAAAGATCAAGAAATTTGCCGAGATAAATGGACAGAATCACAATTCAAAACCATGGGTGGACGAATACAGAGCCATGCTCTCTCAAACACCTACTTCTCTTCACCAGAATGGTGAAAATGGGCCTCCATCTTCTTAGCTTGAAAATTATGATATCAAACTTCACATTGCTAAGAAGAAACCTGAGAACTGCCTAAGTTTTCACATGATTTTTTGGGCCTACTCCAGGAAATATAAACATTTGTTCATGTTCTGATTTCATGTGTTATATGCTGAGGATTCCATTTCATAAAGATCATGAACTATAGGATATAAATCAAGAGTACATTTCCTTGTCTGAAGTTCAGAGCATATTACAATTATACAATGGGTAACAAAAATATTATTCTTTAGAACTCCAATTTTACATTTTCAGACATAAACTGACTAGGCCTACATTTGTTTTATAACATGAGGCAGGCCCAATTCTAATCTTTAATTTACATTTTTATTCCAAGCTTAAATATTCTATAAGGTGTTCTGTGGGTTTTTAATATCCTTGAGATTCATAATTTCATAGTAATTTGGCTTCTCAGGTATCATTTTTTCTATCAAAGAATATAAATTTCTTATAACAAAATGAGAATAAAGTTAGGAAAAAATAAAGTTAAAGAAAACCATGGGAAAGGTGAATAATATCAGACTGCCTGGCTATAAAGCATTAACTTCATGAGCTGAACCCAGAAGTATAAACTACAGTCTTACAGATCTTATACATACCTAGGAGCTTTTCATATTGTCACTTCTTTGTCAATGGAGATGTCTTTTTCAAGTGTGGAGGAAAATCAATCTCTCTCTCTCTCTCTCTCTCTCTCTCTCTCTCTCACACACACACACACACACACACACACACGCACACACGGGACCTGTCACATGTTGGTCCTGTATTGAAAAAAAGATCACCAATCCTCGGGGGAAGCTTCAAATACTCTAAGAGAAGAAGCTGCAAAGGGGGGTTGGGGGGCAGAGGAGAGCAGACAATCCTCTATAGAGATATTTTATATATATACATACAATGTTTTTAACCTGAAATATATAAAAAATTTTTTCTTTAATTACAGTTTCCCATATAACCATTAGTGGGTTCCAGCGATGTAAGCCATATTTATTAGAAGCAGCATGTCAAATAGGAGTTGACAATTACAGTCTCTATCAATACATATTATGCCAGACGGTAATGAGCCATCCACAAAGGGCTAGCCATCCAAAATAATCACGCCGCTTTCCAGAGAAATGTCGAAGAGGTTATGGTTTATTACACAGTGCTCATTAGATATACAGTGGCAGCATTAGCAATTTTTCCTTCATTTGTGTCTCATTTAAGGATCTGCCCCCACAAGCACAGTCAAATTAGTATACAAGGTTAAAACCATTATGCTCAGAAAAAAATTAACTTGCATTCTATTTTACAGTAATGGTGGATCAAAGGTCCTTGGAATCTACTATTTGCGAAACCATTATCTAACACAGAATATTAACAAAAGGGAAAAGAAAAGCAATACCCTGGCAGCACAGCTTTGACAGGAACAAAGACAGACTGAAATAAGCAAACACCACATTACTTAAGTATCCCTTAAAAAAAAAAAAAACTATTTAAAAAATAATACTAAGGTTGTGACATCAACTGACAAAAGTCACAAAACTAAAGTTAATGAAGAAGCACCAACCTATACTTTGAAATGCTTTGTTCACCTATCAACTTATTTTAAACATTTTTTTACACTGCCTTTGTGCAAAATTTGGTAATAAATTCACTTATTGCTATAAAGTATTTATTTTCTTAAAAAGATAACCTAGGTTCTCATCTTTGTGGCAAACCCAAATTTATTAATATTTAATAAATTGGAAATTTGGATAAAACTATTATAGCTGGAAAGATCTGGTCAAAAAAGCAAATATTGGAGTAGGTAACAAAAACTAAAATAGATACTACTAAAAAATAGCTACTTAATGGATTTTGTTAAATCATCAGATAACTGATTAGTAGCATCTGAATTACTAACAGAGTAAACAGTTGTAGCAAAGAGATCTTTTGAAGAGATTTCCAAAGTCCTGCTTGGTTGTTAATAAAATATTAGTTAATTATAGTTAGAAGGATAATATTTCAAATATACTTTCCCCATATTTTATTATTAACAGACTGTAATTGTAGTGGATATTCAGAGATCTCTTGCTTTCATTTAATGAACATTTATTTAATGCCTGCCACATGTCAAACTGTGTGACAGGTTCTGAGAATTCGTCCCCAAGTGGGGAGATGGGGGCAGAAAACTATAGCTGTGTCCTTAAGAAGCTCATGGACAGATCAGTGAAGGATTCAGACAGGAAGTGAAATGATTTCAATCCTAGGCAACAACTGCTATCAAAGAAGTAAAACACATGCAGGGGGCCAGGGGAGCCCAAATCTTGCTGAAGTAAGGGAAGTGTTCCCAAAGAAAGTAACACCTAAAGTGGGACCAGAAGGATAATTCTACCTAGTAGAGAACGAGGGGTAGAAATACACTGAGAATGTGGAGAAGTGGGGAGTGAGGGTGCTGAAGTGGGTTCATTTACCTCAGAGAATCAGAAAATACGGTTTTAAGGAATCTCTTTTAGAAGCCGATCCAAATTAGAGGAAAATATCCCAACATTGGAATGATGGACTTTATGAAATAAAGTCAGCAAGGAAGGTCTATAGGAAGTTCAAATGATCATGTTAAAAAAAAAAAGGTATCTTAAGGAAAACATTCCCTGGTTAGGTCCATGTATGATTAATCAAATTTCAGAGTGAATAAATGTATCATCCATTTAATGATAACTCTAAGTCCAACTGAATAACTTGCCATGACCAAATTTTGAATTTCACTGGCGGTTCTAATTGTCCTTTACCCCCTCAAATGAGAGAAGTATCCTTGTGTCTTTCCTCTTAAACTGATAAAAGTATGAGCTATAATATACTATAGTCTAATATATGTGTGTCTACTCTCGAAATATATGTAAAACATAGCAAACTTTTAGAGGGAAGAGAACAGAATTATTTAATTCTTTTGGTATGGTACCCACTACAGTTCAGGTATAATCAGATACCCACAAAAATTTGTTGTTGTTGTTTTTTTAACAGAAATGCCATTAGGTCCTAATACAGCCTCTATACATAGCTATGGTCTAGGATATAATGAATTCCTGAATGGATTGTGGCATCATGATAGTAATACTTCATTTCTTCCAGAGTGTAACAGATATCCTCTTTTTTGAGTATTGTGATATTTCTAAACTAGGTCCTATAAATCTATGCTGATTTAGATTCTTATGTAACAGTCATTCTCCCTAAATAGTGTTTTAATTCAGTAGTATTTGACCTTCCAAGATATTCATCTATTGAACAAACATAAGTAAAGATTCCAAAGATTTTTTAAAACTATATGTAAGATGATATCTATAACTGTGTACATATTATGTACATATAGCTTTGTGTAAATGGTTGCAGCATCATTCCTGACTTTGAATTTTGCTTGGCTCAATTTTCTTCTGTCAGGAAAAGCCCCAGCTAAAGAACATGAGAAGTCACAAGAGGTATAGAGCATCATGAGATGGTAATTGTAATACAACAATAAGAAGTCATATTGTTAAACTATAGAAAAGGAAAAAGCAACGGGGCCCCATACGGATTATTTATTGCTCTAAGTTCACATCATTACTATGTGGAATTATAAGCTGCAAGGAACAAAACAAAAATGAGACTGTTGAAGGTGCATAAAGAGAAGAGCATGGGTGGCCCACTTCACGAGGGCATCCGGAGGTCCTGCTGGAGCGGCTGTTTTGTCAATGTCTTTTCTTCCCACCATTCTAAGGACTGTAATTTATTCATTTGCTCTCATCTCTGCCTTATTCTAGAGTTTAAAATGGTTTAGGTATTACTAGATGATGTTCAATAACAGATAAAAAGCCCAACCAGTAGATGTGGGGAAAACATGAGACAAGAGTGTAACAAGAGATGAAGTATGATCAATTGAGAAAGAAAGGCACAAAATACAAGGGAGGGGGGAACGCAGAGCAATAACAGTCTGAATTACAGACTTTAATGAAGCACTCAGAAACAGAGCCTTTTTCTGTGTGTAGCAAACCTGCTATTTTATCTCAAAATGTTAAGATGTTTGAGTTTTTGCTTTGATGACTATGCATCACCAAACCAAACACAGTACATAGATTAAAACCTTTCCTGACCTCCCAGTTTTAGGAAAGAAAGGAATTGTTTTGGAAACCATCAGGGCTTTGGGTTACATCTCTAACTCCTATTCTACGGGTGCAAATAAAAGCTTCTGATTCATCATTTATAACAGTAACAGAGGGGCTCATGTTTTACTAATTGAAAATGGCACTAAATTAGTAACGATCACCATCTGTATAGCAAAAATATTTGAGCATTTATTGCTTGATAATACACTCTAAGTCAGTGGTTCCCTGTCTGGATCTCCTAGATCTTTAAGGATTCTTCACAGAAAGAATTCTTCAGGGAAGTGAGTTATCTTCCCCTTTCCAAAATGTCTAAGGAAAGCCATTCATTCACCCCTGGATAAAGGAACATCTATTAATAAAAACATCAATTTCCTTTAGTTCTGTACTCATTAATAAGATGTGATAGTAGTGGTTACATCTTGGTCATGAGGCATCCAGTTACAAGTGTATCTGATAAAATGGAAAATCAAGTAATCATTATTTTACATATAAAGTGTGTTTGGTAAACGAACTCCTTTACAGAAGGGCAGGAGAACAGCAAAAGGAGTCCTGAGTGGTGAAAAGGCTGAGAGGTTATCATCACAAAGTCTACGCTGGCTAACTTCCCTCTACTTTTCCTTGGCCACCCCCTATCACCAAGGTATTCTAAGAGACAGCGGCTGTCCACTTCCATAACACATCTAACAGGAGGCCAGAAGAGGTCAGTGGAGAGCAGTGCTGGGCACCCCATCCTCGCACCCAGACAGCTGGGCTCTGGCACATCTCAGGTCTCTGTTTACTCAAGAGAAAGAAGCCAAAAAGACAGAATAAATCCTTACACTCAATTTTTCGCTTTGTCACAATCAGAGATGACTTTAAGGCTGTTGTAATGTTTAACTTAAAAAAGAAAAAATGGTTTGAATTAGAAAACAAAGAAATTCTCCTGTGACAACGTTCCAGCTTCTACATTAATTCTAAAACAAATAGGAGAGTGGAACAATTAAACATGTTGCTTTAAGTGTTTTAAATATTTAAATATAATTTTTTCCTCTAACTCCAGGGAAGTGTAAACGAAAAAGAAAGCTCTTCCTCCATCAAGAGCCGAAGAATTAGAAGGAAAAAGGCTTTTAGTTACCAGTTCTTGTGTTTTTACTTCTCTCTTAGGAAGTTCCTTCACTGAAGGCTTATCTATAAGGTACAGAACCTAAAAGTGAGCCCTGGTCCTTCACAGAGGGGCTACTTTCCCATCAAAATGGAGGTCATGGTCCGTGGCATATTTATCGAGTATAAACTTGCAGTAGTGTACTAGGCACAGAGAGAATGACAACCACAAAAGACTATGTAGTACCTGACTTTAGGGGCTTTATGAATCTAAGAGCGGAACCAATAAAATTAGAAAATGCCAAGGAAGGACCTAAAATGGGTGGATTACAGAGAGGTCCATGTTACCTTGCCTACCCTTCTAAGTATTCCTGAGGAAGATTAACTTCCAGCCAAAGCAGTATAGATAAAACAAAATTCGCATAAGGTATCTTTGAAAAATGACAAGTTGCCTTTTTTTTTTTTGCCTCTCGCGTTGCGGAGCACGGGCTCCAGACGCGCAGGCTCAGTGGCCATGGCTCACGGGCCCAGCCGTTCTGCGGCATGTGGGATCTTCCCGGACTGGGGCACGAACACGTGTCCCGTGCATCGGCAAGCGGACTCTCAACCACTGCGCCACCAGGGAAGCCCCACAAGTTCCCTATTAAACACTGTAGGTGTGTCAGCCAAAGTGTTATAGATAAAACAAAATTTGTATAAGGTACCTTTGAAAAATAACAAGTTGCCTATTAAACACTGTAGGTGTGTCAAAAAAAACCCAGCTTTTGCAAAATTGAAGCCATAAATTGACTTAAACCCTATTAATTTAGTACTATTCCATTTAAATTCTCTGACAACTGATTTTTCAGCTTATTGTTTTTAAATTAAAATTGCTCTGGCCTCTATAAAGAGATAAAAAGTAAATTCCTATTTCTAAAGTTCTGAAGTGAATGATATAAAATTAAATACAGAGATGCATTTTAAGTGCTAAGTATCCTTCCCCTGTTGCCAGAAAACAACTAACAAAGGGGAGGTAAGTAATTTTGCAGCCCTATTTTCTCACTCTCCTTCACTGAGTGAGAAGTGAGTCGTTTGCATGGCATAATAAGCTGTAAATTATAAACATTTTTACATTACATAGCCTGCTGCAAAGAGAAGTCTGCCAGCTTTCTACTATATTGGATAGGGTTCAAGTGATTAACTACAGCTTTGGAAAGAAGGGGTGGAAACTTGTTTTGCGTCTCAGTTTGTTGGTTCTCTTATGCATAGACTCTAAAAATCCGTTACATCATTATTTGCAATGAATATGTAAGTTATTCACTGTAATTATAGTAGGGTAATAGAAGCTCCATATTACTGCAGAATGTAAATTACCCATGGACGGCAGCAAATCTTGTAGGTGCATAATTATCCAAGTATTTCCTTGAAACCGTGTCTCCAATGAGTATGAATGTAATGGTTTTTTAAGATTTTTTTTTTTTTTTTTTCTTGCGTTATGCGGGCCTCTCACTGTTGTGGCCTCTCCCATTTGCGGAGCACAGGCTCCGGACGCGCAGGCTCAGCGGCCGTGGCTCAGGGCCCCAGCCGCTCCGCGGCATGTGGGATCCTCCCGCAACGGGGCACGAACCCGCGTCCCCTGCATCGGCAGGCGGACGCTCAACCACTGCGCCACCAGGGCAGCCCTGTAATGGTTTTTTTAAATTTTTTTTTTTTTTTCTTGCGTTATGCGGGCCTCTCACTGTTGTGGCCTCTCCCATTTGCGGAGCACAGGCTCCGGACGCGCAGGCTCAGCGGCCGTGGCTCAGGGCCCCAGCCGCTCCGCGGCATGTGGGATCCTCCCGCAACGGGGCACGAACCCGCGTCCCCTGCATCGGCAGGCGGACTCTCAAGCACCGCGCCACCAGGGAAGCCCTGTAATGGTTTTTAATACCAAAATTTATAGCACTGAGCATTTCAGGACTAATGACAAATGAAGTACACTTTGTTTTTTGTCTATAGGGGAAGCCCATTAGACAACATCTATTTGGGGCAGGTCTATTTAAAAACATGGTTTCTGTATCAAAGAAAACATACAGGTGTCTATATTCCCAATAGATAAAAGAGTAAAGGAAATGTGCAATAAAAGAGGTATAGCCTACAAACCTAAATGTTTTTATTTTTTTAATTTTTAAAAAATTTTTTAAATGTTTTTATTTTTAAACTGTATAGAACACCATGATCCACATTCAAAGTCTAAACAAAAGCAAATTTTGTCTGAATAAATCAACAATAATTCATGGAGCACCTGAGTGCCCACCACAGTGCTTGGGCTTTAGAGGCCAAAGAAAAAAGTCTATAACCTGGTTTCTAAGCACTATGCAAGTCAATACCACCAAACATAAAGATCTGCGCTCAGTCTTGAGGATGTCAAGATGAAAAAGAAAGTACAGCTGGCCCCCATATCCTTGGGTTTCGCATCCATGGATTCAACCAACCGTGGAGCTGGCTAAATCTGCAAATGGGAAACCTGTGGATGCAGAGAGCCGACTGTATTCATTGTACTATACCATTGTATATAAGGGACATCAAAGTAGATTTTGGTATCCACAGGGGCTCCTGGAACCAACCCCACATGGATACTGAGGAGCAACTGTATATTTAGGGCACTCTAATTCAGAGGCATCTACAGTAATGGAAAGAGCATGAATTCCATGGTCAAATGGGGTCTGAATTCCAACTCTGCCATTTATTTACACTGCCAACTTTGTTAGGTTATTAAATTTCTCTAAGCCTGTTTCCCAAGAAAAGTGATTTTTTTGTTACCCAATAACAAAGGATTAAGGATTAAATGAGTTAACATTTATAAAGCACAGGGAACAGTACCAGACATATAGAAAATTCGGTATGTGTTAGCTATAGTGATTATTTTTCTATATTTATCATAGCTTTGCACATAGCAGGTGCTCAACAAATGTTTGTTGAATGAATGAATGAATGAGTCAATGAGTGATAAGACAGGTATACAAATTACTACAAAATAGATAAAAAGTGCCTCAAAGGTACAAAATGTAATAAAAGGCTCAGTGGCTGGAGAGGTGTTGAGTTGGAAGATGGCTAAAACATAGGCCCTGACCTCTAGAAGGTACTGTCTAGTGGGGAAATATATACATAAATCAGTCGTTACAAAACAATATGTTAAGTGTTCTAAAAATTCACAGAACAGTCCCTCTAGGTTCTGGCTCTAATTAAGCCAGAGCTTTTCCTGGGGTACCAATATCCCTGTATCTTTGTGAGTGGATATACTTAACTTCCTACAAGCCACAAACTGAAGAGTTGAGAGGTGGGACTGGTGCTTTGTTTCTGCACTGTCTTGAGAGACCACTGCTCCTTTGCAGCAGCTCTACTTTCCACCACTCTCTTCTCTGTCACCCTGCATTCACTGGAATCCTCAGCACTTTGCTTAGTTCTGTTCTCTTGGTTGACTTCAATCACGTGAACTGCCCACCTGTAGTTTCTCAATCTACTCAATTCAAATGCTGTCAACCCCACTCTCAGGAACAACTGGAACTTATCATTTAGAGCTGTTCTACTTCCGAAATATTCAATTCACATATCCTACTTTCTATCTATGACCTCCTAACCTCTCAGTTCTCTCACTGAATTATTACTTTTCCCCCTAAAATATGAATCTTCATGACCTCCAATCCTTGATCACATTTTTTACCTCATTTTGGACTCCCTCAGCCTTCCTTCCTGATTGAGCCTAAACAGTTCTATTAGGTCAACAACGATTCTTTTGCACATACCTTTTTCTTGGTGGGCAAAGAAAAATCATAATCATGCTTTTATTTTTACCTCCATCACTTCTACTCTAGGGCTGCTAGGAACTAACTGCTGCTGTTAAGGAATTCGGATTTAATCCTGTAGGGAATGGGATACTATTGAAAAATTAAGGATATTTTATTCCACTTAAAAAGTTGAGCAGAGTAGAAGGGAATAGGGCAAGCTTAATAATAGACAATGGACACTCAATATGCCACTGACTACAGCGAAGAAGGATTACAGGGTTAGAGATAACCAACCTGAGAATCTTCTCTCTTTGCCTCTATTACCATTACCACCCAGCTACCCAGTCCAAGAGCAAGAAGAAGAGGATAGCGAAGAAGGAGCTCCTTGGGCACTAAGCCACCTGCAGATGCCAGTTTCTTCTAGCATCTAGGGTGAAGGGTATTAAGGACTGTCTTTAATCAAACAAATGGCTGTGAGCGGACATGAGTGGATTGTGGACCCAAGAGTGAATATGGTTACAGCTCTAGAAATTAAGCTCCAAAAACAGAGTTCTAGAAATGAAATTGCATCAATAGTGTCAATAGTGTCATAAATTGGAGGTCAAAGACTTGTCACTGGAGGTCAAAGACCATTTCTTATTAATATTTGCATTTCCTTCAACGCTTAGCCCTGTGCCTTGCAGAGAGGAGGTGGTCAGGATGTGCTATATTGGACCACAGGCTACTTGAATCTAGCTGGATATATGCCCGTTAAGCTCTGTGACTTAAAGTCCATTTTATCCCTATCTGCCTTATAGATGAGTAATCACACAGCATGATTAGTGACTTGCTTAAGATCAAATAACTAATCAGTTACAGATTTGAGACAAGAACCCAGATCTCTGGCCCTTTACCCAAGTCTCTTTTTTTTTTTTTTTTTTTTCTTGCGTTATGCGGGCCTCTCACTGTCGTGGCCTCTCCCATTTGCGGAGCACAGGCTCCGGACGCGCAGGCTCAGTGGCCATGGCTCACGGGCCCAGCCGCTCCGCGGCATGTGGGATCTTCCCGAAACGGGGCACGACCCCGCGTCTCCTGCATCGGCAGGCGGACTCTCAAGCACTGCGCCACCAGGGAAGCCCCTACCCAAGTCTCTTTTATATCACACTGTTTATCACTGGGGGTGCCTTGAGTTTGGGTTCAAAGGATATAACATTATGTCGTGAAGCTATTAAGCAAACTCTGTCATTAAACATTTTAACGACTGCAATTCTTCTAACAGAACATTTTACTACAGTAAATGTCAAGAATTAAGCACAGTTTAAAATTTAGAATTAGACACTGGACAATGCCTTTGACTGTGGCTTCTTACTAGTCAACGTATAGCCCTTCTTTAAGGAAAAGACTTAAACTTTTTCACTATTGACAAAACAATTTATGCAGCTTGTTTTTTGTTGTGATATAGTCAGGCAGGCTAATCTGTACCAAGATATTTATATACGATTAACTCTCAGCTGAGTAGATTAGTAACTGAGCCCACCTACTTTTTGTGGTGAATTATACTTGTTTTGTAAGAGGCTGTTCCTATTTTGTGTTTTTCCAACAGCTCTGGTGAAGTAAAGACTTCTGATGTACAGTACATGGAACAAAGAGTCTTCCCCTTTCTTACTCAACATATAATTGCTGCATTTGTGCATGCTGTGTAGGTTGAAAAATAACAATAAAAAGTTAATGAAGAAAATAAGTACTGGTTGTAATGAATTAGTAATATTGCTAGATTTGTACCTGGAGTTTATTTTTCTTGTTGTAAATGGAACACAATCAATAGGAATATGTAATCAAACTGCACATGCTTTCATCTCTTGGGATCTCTCTGAAAAGGAGCTGAGATATCTTTAGGAAATTATCTTTAATAGCCTACTCTGAATTCAATTATTCAGCATAATCATTTTATTTTATTTATCTTTTTAAAGTCTTTATGTTGCTTTTTTAAAAAATTAATTAATTTATTTATTTTTGGCTGCGTTGGGTCTTCGTTGCTGCGCGCAGGCTTTCTCTAGTTGCAATGAGTGGGGGCGACTCTTCGTCACGGTGCACAGGCTTCTCATCACAGTGGCTTCTCTTGTTGCAGAGCATGGGCTCTAGGTACGTGGGCTTCATTAGTTGTGGCTCGTGGGCTCTAGAATGCAGGCTCAGTAGTTGTGGCTCACAGGCTTAGTTGCTCTGTGTCATGTGGGATCTTCCCAGACCAGGGCTTGAACCCGTGTCCCCTGCATTGGCGGGCAGATTCTTAACCACTGTGCCACCAGGGAAACCCAGCATAATCATTTTAAATCACTGTCAATTCCTCCTTTTCGAGGTTCTTGTAGTACAAAAAGATACATTTCTTAAATAGGTTGTTATTGCTTTATAAGTATGAAATATAACTTTCTTTTAATTTAAGTTTATTTTAATTGGATTTTCTTTATTTAAAAAAAGAAATATTACAAATAAAGTTCCCTTTGACTATCCCCTATACCTGTTTCCAAACCATTCCCCCTCCCCACTTCCTCCAACCATAGGTATCATCAGGTGGGTAAAGTTTCTTCCAGACTTTTTCGTATGCGTTTACACATGCCATCTGCATTTTTTTTTTTTTTTTTTTTTGGCTGCATTGGGTCTTAGTTGCAGCACGCGGGATATTTGATGAGGCATGCGGGATCTTTTCTTTCACTGTAGTGCATGGGCTCTTCATTGCAGCTCTTGGGCTTCTCTCTAGTTGTGGCGTGTGGGTTTTCTCTCTCTAGTTGTGGCGTGCGGGCTCCAGAGAGTGTGGGCTCTGTAGTTTGCAGCACGCGGGCTCTCTCGATGAGGTGCGCGAGCTCAGTAGTTGTGGTGCGCAGGCTTAGTTCCTCCCCAGCATGTGGGACCAGGGATCCAACCCGCGTCCCCTGCATTGGAAGGCGGATTCTTTACCACTGGACCACTGGGGAAGTCCCCTACACATGCCATCTTAAAATAAAATAATAACCATAACTTTTAAAATGCTATCTATTTCAATATTAATTATTTCACATTAATAAAACTGAGCCCTAAATCAATAATATAATCAACACGTTCCTACTTAAGTGTCATTTCTTATGGTGCTTCCTGATTTGGTCAATCACCAAGGGAAATATGGTTTGTTAATTCTGTTTGGCATTTTTAAGTGCCAGACAAATTCTAATATGCAGTGTGAAGGTGAGGACTGATAGTCACAGCCTATTGTTACTATAATTAGAAGTCATCAGAAGCTAATTAGTACCACATTAAAAATGATAAATTATGAACCATAAATTTGCAGCTAAGACCTAGTCCAATTCCCTAAATTTCAAGATTTATTTAAAAGAAAAAAAGACTTGCCTCTTTCACAGCTTTTATATTCTCCACTTGTCTTTGTAAATTATATAGGTCTCTGAGTATTCCACCACCACTTCCTCTAACAGCACACCAAGCATGACCAATTTTCACTTAGAGGAGAAAGTAATGTTAAGGTCAGTAATTTGATTATAAGATGTTTTCTACATTAACTTAGTTGTATTTATAATGCCTTTTTTCTGATTAGTCCTTTAAGCCCAACAATCACCTTAGCATGTTTAACCTTAGTCATTAATTTAATCTTAATCAACTGAATGATACACTGAGTTAGAATTAGCACAGTTACCAAGAAATTGATAGTGTCCATTTTAACATGGATGGTAAACCTAAGAAAGTCAATCAAAAGATAGCATTTTGCTTCACTCCTGCTTTCTTTATTTAAAAAACATCTAGAGTTTATATATTTTCATAGGATCTCTGACCCTGTCAAAGAGGGCAAAAGATAAAAGTTTAAGTCAGCTCAGGGCCTCTAAGGCCCTCATTTTAATAGTAGGATAGAATTTCTAAGCTAACTACCAACACTCAGGAAAAATTTTTACTAATTTTTAAGAAGTACATAAATAAACATGTATAAATTTAAAATAATTCAGCCCACTGAAGAGGACAAAGAATGAACAAAGTCTTTCATCCCATTTCCCCCCACAGCTGCCGCTCCCCAGAGGTGACCACTATTAACAGCTCTTTGTGTCTCCTTTGAGATATTTTTCATGCAAATAAAAATCCACTGCCCACCCAGTCAAGCCCCAAGAGGATCAACCTATAATATGTTTCTCAGTCTTGCTTTTCTTACATGTTCCTTGAGCTCTTTCCAGATCAGCACATACCGATCTCCTTAATTCTTTTAAACGATCCATTGATACTCCCCTGCATCAATAACATAACGTGTGCCCTCTTGGTGGACACTTTGGTTGTTTCCTTTGTTGCTGTTGTTCTTGCAAAGTATACTGCAAAGAGCATTCTTATAAATACATCTTTGAACACTTTTGCTAATACATCAGTACACAATTTTGCTAAATCAAAGGGTAGCTGGATTAAAATAAAATTTACTGTTATTACCAAATTGTTCTCTAAGCAACTATACCTATTAACATCCCCACTAACAAAACATTCAAGTGCCTCTTCCTCACCAAGAAATGCTGAGTATCAAACTTTTTTATCTTTGCCAATCTGACAGGGGGAAACTATGATTTTTTTTTTTTTTGCTGTACGTGGGCCTCTCACTGTTGTGGCCTCTCCCATTGCGGAGCACAGGCTCCAGACGCGCAGGCTCAGCGGCCATGGCTCACAGGCCTAGCCGCTCCGCGGCATGTGGGATCTTCCCGGACCGGGGCACGAACCCGTGTCCCCTGCATCGACAGGCGGACTCTCAACCATTGCGCCACTAGGGAAGCCCTGATTTTTTAAAAATTTGCCCTGTATGATGAGGTCCAGCGTTTTCCCCCTTTTGTTTACTAACCATCTATGAGTTTTCTTCACTGAACAGCCTGTTCATGTCTTTTGTCCATGTCTGTGTTGTACTATCTTCTTCCTGATTCATAAGATCTCCAACTGTTTTTTTAAATTAAAACTCGGCCCCTTGTCATGTATGCTGCAAATATTTTTATAATTTTGGCACTTATCTTTGGACTTTATGGGAATTTTTTTCCATTGAAGAATTCATTTTTAATGAAGTCAAATGTGTTAATCTTTTTGTTTATAGGTCCAGAGTGTTGAAACATTTTAGAAAGGTCTTCCTTGTTTCAAGATTAAATAATAATAACAACAATAAAAATAGATATTATTATTCAGCTGTAACCAAGTAGTCATTGACTTGTCATCCATGTGCTAGGAACATGCGGAATGCTGGGCTAATATGAAGAAAACAGATCATCTGAACTGTGTTTAATGGCACATAGAGCACAGAGTCTTCTTTTATCAGCACTACAAATAAATACAGAAAAAGATCAGTCCATAATTTTATTCCTATTCATCAGCTCACCTGCCACTCAGAAGCCAAATAAGTAGTAAGATAAAAGTACTTGTTTTACAAATAGACTTGGCATGCTTTAAAATTCGCCAGTACCCACATGTACCCAAGCCAACAGACCATCTAAAAGGCGAAAATAACAATCACTTTTCCCCTGACTCATTTAATACTTTTTCATTCTTGCATCTTCTACTTATCACAATTTATCTCTAGCAAACAGAGACAGAGAACGGTGGGCAAGAAGAAGGTGGCAGCATGTGAGAAATCTGATAAAGGACATAAAGCAGCATGATAGGGGTCTGGAATAACAATAATAGACAACACTTGTTAAGCGCAGTCTACACCCAAGGCACTGTTCTAAGTGTTTTACTCATATAACCTTCTTTAATCCACTCAACAAACCTATGAGGTACAGAGAGGTGACCTAACTTGTCTGGGGTCACATAGCAAATAAGTGATAGATTTAAACTAAGGCAATTTATAACCAACATGATATACTTCTTCCCCTACTTGATCACTTAATGCAGGATCTCAGAAAGTTACTTCATCTTTTTGAGTCTCAGTTTTCTGGTTGGTGACTCTGTTATTTCTGCCTCACAGAGTCCCCATTAGGTACCCTAATATAAAGTTAGGTAAATCAGTTAGGTACCCTAATATAAAATAACGTTTACCAAACTGTTTTGCAGCATTCTACAAGATGTACTGCTGACAGTCAAAAAAAAAAAAAAAAATCCTAGTTTCCCCCTGTCAGATTGGCAAAGATTAAAAGGGTTACAGGGTTTTAGAGTAAAATAACTGGGAAACAACATCTCTTCTTAAAGATTCGTGATGCATGCCACATATACCTAACAATTCTTCAGATTTCTGAAATGAAGCAATCTTTTGGCATGCCCAAATTTATCTGACCACAGGACCTTTTGGCCCACTGACTACCTAGTAAAACCTTCATCCCAAATGAAGCACAAATTGGGAAATGTTGGTAGAAAATGGCATGAGATCAAAGGACCTAATGAGTCTGTGTCTGAGTCTGGCTTGGCCAACTGCTAACCTCTTGTTTTAGGTAAAGACTCCTTAACCTCTCCAGGTCTCTGTTTTCCCTCTCAGCAATCACCTAGACTGCTTCAATAACTCCTTGGCTGGTTCTCTCTACCTCTTGGACCTCAACTCTCTGGGTTATCTTCTCGACTAATTACATTCTATAGCACAGATATATTAATGTGACTCCTTTGCTTAAAGACCTTTATAATAGCTATGAATAAGAATAAACACTTAGAGAATGCTTACCATGCTATGCATTACTCTATTCACTCATTTAATTCTTAAAACCATTCTCTGAAATGTAAGAGCTGAAATCTGAGGCACAGCTAATAGGTGATATGGTCTGTTTCCAGATTCCAAGTCTATTCTGCTGCCTCTTGGATGGCTCCCCACTGTTTCTCCAGGATATAGCTCTAATTCCTTAGGCCCTTCACAATTCAACTTCAACCTTTCTTTTCTACACCATCTCCTCATCAGTATTTTGTAATACATTAGTTTGCCAGCACTATGAGGGAAGAACTTGTTCTAGGTCCCTCTCCTTGGCTTGAAAAAAAACATTTCTAGGTTCACAGGGTGTGCTGCTGGTATATGCATGTTTGTGTCCAAATTTCCCCCTTTTTAAAATAAGGACACTAAATTAGGGTCCATTCTAATAACCTCATTTTAACTTGATTATATCAATAAAGACCCTATCTCCAAATAAGGCCACACTGTGAGAACGAGGGGTTAGAACTTCAACATATGAATTTTGGGGGGGACACAATTCAATCCATAACATCTATATACATGAACCTGGTCTCTATTATGTAAATTCATACATTCATATAACAATTTATGTACTGAGTGCCCACTACAGTGTCAGCACTCTGTGAGCCCTGCTATGTACTATGTACCAGACCACATGTCTTTGGTCAGTCTGTTCTTTACTTCCTTTGCCTAGAACGCAACCACCTATTACCAAACCCCTTGACTACCTGCTTTCCTCCAACTGACAACCTCCTAGTTACCTTCAAAACCCACTTATAAATTCCCTATTTTGTAAAGCTCAAATGGTCTCTCTTTCTGAAATTTTCTCCTTTCCTCTCCCAACATATTTAATTGCTCCAAAGAATCCTGTTTATACTTTACTTACAGTATCTATAGCATCATATTACAGTTGTTTGTAAACTTGTATGTTCCCTGGCTTGATGCTAATAAGGTCACGGAGGGTAAATACTATACAGTATTCAGCTTGTATCTCCTGCACTAAGCATAGTGCCTGGAACACCACACAGTAATTGCTTAATTAGAGTCTGTTTAATGAGTGATCAAAGCAGGGTGTTCAATTTAACAAGACCCAATAGGAAGAAATTGAAGGAGGAACATCTAGAGACACAGAGACCCAACAGACAACTATTGCTAAAATCTAAACATGAAGTAGGGCTTCCCTGGTGGCGCAGTGGTTAAGAATCCGCCTGCCAACGCAGGGGACATGGGTTCGAGCCCTGGTCCGGGAAGATCCCACATGCCGCGGAGCAACTAAGTCTGTGCGCCACAACTACTGAAGCCTGCGCACCTAGAGCCCGTGCTCCGCAACAGGAGAAGCCACGGCAATGGGAAGCCCGCACACTGCAATGAAGAGTAGCCCCCGCTCGCCGCAACTAGAGAAAGCCTGCGCGCAGCAATGAAGACCCAACGCAGCCAAAAATAAAATAAATAAATAAATAAACAAATTAAAATAAATAAATAAATAAACATGAAGTAACAAAGGTCTGTAAGGGAGAGTGGAAAGTTAACTGAAAGAAAAAGAGACCTGGAGAAACTTGTGAGTTGGTGGTTTATTAGACACAGAAGATAAAAGAGTGGGAGTAACCAAGGATTACCAAATTCACTGGGATAACTGGGTGACCGAAACAGCAAAATATTAATTAAGGTGCCACTGTTACTAACAGATAAACCCTAAAGTTTAAGTTGTTGAACAAATAGATTTTTCCTCTCACACATCAAGTCAACATGGATATTCCTGATGGACAGGTGGCTCTCCTCCAAGGGGTGCAGGTACCTTTCATCTTGGTCACTTCCCAAATCACCTGCTTAAGGTATACTGCAAATGTAAGATTTTTATGGTCAGGAAATTGTAAATTTCGTTTATGCTTATATTTTATTGGCTAGATCTCATTCATACGGCCCAGCCAACTGCAAAGGAAGGCTGGGAAATGTAGTCTAGCTGAATACTCAGGAAGAAAAGAAAATGTGCTTGGCAAACTTGTTTTAATCGCTTCTAATGCAGTTAACAAGAGGTGGTAGGAAATTTCAGGGAATGAAGGTAGAGTGAAAATTTGTGGCCTGTTTATAATTGCTAGTTAGATAAGAAATATTTGAGTCAGTTCTTCCTAAACCAACTGAGAAAACTGAACCATTAGTCACAAAATTCACCTGCATTTCTTTAAATGTAATAATCATGTAACACTAGAGAAGTCTATAGTTATGCTATGTATTATATATTACATGATCTATCTTTTGTACACAAAATATAAACATCCTATCATTAAGAATAAGTTATAAACATTTTCCCAGTTGTGGCTAGGGATGCTTGTAAATTCAGTAATACTTTTTTTTGCCTGATCACCTTTGTAACCAATTTTTAAAGTCAGGGTTGGTGGAATAAACCTAAAGTCCATGGTCTTGTTTGAAAAAGGTTATGGTAGATGTTTACAGTGCATTTTTATAAATGTAACTCACCTGTTTTTCAAAATGCAGTTATTACATTTTAGCCTAAATTCTGCCTCTCTTGGCCATTATGTGATAAGTTCACGAGACACATCCACAAGATATATCCAGCAGTTATATCCTTAGGCCAAACAAAAGAGGTCACTTAACTCACTTTTGTTCCCTTAGGTAATTTACTCAGGTTCCATTAACTGACATCAAAGTCAAGTTTATGAGAGAAAAACACCAACAATGTAAATCCCAGTAGTTAAGAGGTGAATTTAAAAGCTCCCAAATCAGTACTTCCCTCAAATGTTAAATAATTCACTGTGGCATTATAGATACAAGCCTCCAGCAAAAGTTACACTTGAACTATTAAGCTAGCAGGAGCCAAACAAATGACTTCAGGGATAGAGAAACAAATGAATGGTTTCTCGTAGTAGTATGCCAAATTACATTTTCACATTAACCAGTGTGTAGAACACCCAAGCATCACCAGTGACTTACTAGATAAAGTTTGATTACAGAAAAACAGCCTGGAACCACAAATCAGGATTATTCCCTAAATGTAACTGTGGATTCTATACACTTGGGTATGAAACCCATTTACGCCATTTGGAAAAATTTTATATTCATAATGTACCACCTACTCTTTTGCAGAGTTCTTTTACAATTGCTCATATTACAACGACTATCTACCAAATGCATTATGTTCCTGTAAAGGATCAGAAGGCGACGCAGCTATTTCTTAGAGGCTAAATAAGAAATTGGAAACACAAGGTCACAACACAGTGCACTGTGTACATACAATAAAGATAACAGCATCTGCATAGTAGAAAGAAATACACTTTATATTTAAATTCTAACTCCACTTTCTACCTAGAGGATTTTAGACAAGTCTTAATCTCAGCAGTAGTTTCTTTTTCTATAAAATGGGGACTATTCATTTATGCAATAAATATTTACTTAACACCTATCAAGTGTCGAATACTTCCAAGTGTTATTTTAGGATTAGTGATAGTAAACCATAGCTGGTATTCATTAGATGCGTGTATGGCTACCCAAATGCAAGAGCAGATGACTGACCATGGACTTCCCTGGTGGTACAGTGGTTAAGAATCCACCTGCCAATGCAGGGAACATGGGTTCGAGCCCTGGTCCGGGAAGATCCCACATGCCACGGAGCAACTAAGCCCGTGTGCCACAACTACTGAGCCCACATCCCACAACGACTGAAGCCCACGCACCTAGAGCCTGTGCTCCACAGCAAAGACAAGCCACCACAATGAGAAGCCTGCGCACTGCAACAATGTGTAGCCCCTGCTCGCTGCAACTAGAGAAAACCCACGTACAGCAATGAAGACCCAACTCAGCCAAGAATAAATAAATAAATTTTAAAAAGAGCAGATGACTGACCAATAAAACGGTTAAAGTCGGAGACTGAAAAATCCATGGAGTTCCAAACAGGAAACAGAGATACATGGTTACAAGGTAATGTGAGGTCTAATTCCTTTCCAGGGACTAACAGGTTATTGGTATTCATTGTAGATGTTTATGTATTTTCTCTAATTATTTCAACTGAACTCAGCCAACAGCTTTTCTACAAAATTTACAGGGTAAAATTTTGAGCTCCAATTCAAACAGGTTGGGGAAAGATGTAGATAGATGTATTGAAGATTTGCCAAGTTACTGTCCGTTCATAAGTTTTCCTAGACATACTTAAGGGAAGACCTTTTTTGGTATACTAATTTTAATGGCTAGTCTAACCTACAAGTGAAATACATTTTTTGAATCAGACTAGAAAAGCCGAATAAAATTAAGAAGAAAAAAAAAAACAACAAAACATGAGATTTGGAAGAAAGAGAACTATATAGTTAGAGCCTGAACTTTTCCTCATTTGCTAGTCATGTCACCTTGAAAAACATTTCAAGGTTTCTGAAACTCAGTTTTCTCAAGAGTAAAATAAGTATAACGACAATTCTTACCTATGGAATTGTTGTAAGGATCAAATGGGATAACTGTCATTAAAATGATCAGTAACCTACAAAGCACTAAATAAATATAAATTATCTCAGAGTGAACAGGAACTGAAAATGATCCCAAGATATTTCTTCTAGAGAAGACACTTAGGTGGATCAATGGTAAAAGCTCTGCAAAATTACCCTGGCTAGAGGAGAGGCCATCTGTAACCCCAACAGTGATCATCTTTGCTTGCATGTTAATGAAGGTCACTGGACTTCATAGCAGGCAAGCTAGTCATCTTTAAGTATTACAGAAGAAAAAAAACATTTATGGGTAAGACTACCAGGAATTTTTTAAAAATCTAAGATGTGGATTTGTTTTTAAAGTAAATAAATAAAAGATATATTAACCGTAAGCCGAAGTTTCTAGAAATACTTCTTTTTGTGAGGAAAATTTTCCTGTCACCCGTGTTTCTGGGTGGTTTTAATTTCAGGTGCCCACGTCCACTTGCAGACTATTACTTCCATACAGGCTTCTAACACAGTGCCAAGTATACTGCTAAGATCTGATAGTATTATTACTAAAAAACATGCTGTCATTTAAAAAAGCAAAACTGAAAATTTAAAGTTTGTTTTATATGCAGCAAAAATGACTGATACGTACTCATAAATTTATTTTTTAATCTAAATGTGTGAGATGTAAAAGTTTCTTATTCCAGTCACTTTAATAAAAACCTCTTCACCATAAAAATAAGCAAAATAAAATAAATGATATAGCACTGAAGTAGACATCTCCTAAAATGGTAGTTACATCATTATATACACAACTAAGTTATCATATTGAGTAGGTTTAAAAATCATGAATCCTGGACTAAATGACATAGAGTTCTCTACAGAAATACAATGATACCATGATGGGGCAGGAGGGTAGTATTCAATAGGAAAGTTTAAATGCTCAAGGCAGAAATGAGAAATATTAGACACAAAATTTACCAGAGTTACATACAAAGCAGCTAAGCCTATTAGATTTGTTAGGAATAATAAAAATCCATGTTTTAACTTTACAAAATATTTTAATCTATCTTTGAATCAGAGAATGACAAAAAACTAAACAGTGATTTCTACTGACCACTGTAAGAAAACATGCTTTAGAGAGCAATGTCAAAATTTCTTCTTACCATGAATAGATACCACTGACCATGTCATAGCTCTGACATGAAGCATTCACACTGCTGGGCCCAGCTGCTTTAGAAATAAGTAGCACCACCAAGCCCCTCAACTGGAGGTTATTCTGGCTGTCGTGTACAAGGCCCCTGCCAACAAGTAAAGAAAGAAGAGGATTAACACACCCTCACAAAATCAGTCAGATCAAATTAGAGAATTGCTGCAAATACACCCATGCTTCCAAAATCAGACAATGTGACTTGTTGAAAAGAAACAGGATTGGTGGAAGAAAGAGTTAACAGGAGGAAGCAACAAGTTCAGGAAACAACTAGAGAAACCCATGGCTGGTTTTGAAAGTGACAATCTCAAAATTGTGAGGCCTAATGATTTGGCTTCCTCCTCTTTCTGGGTTTTCCCACTGTCTATACCCTACCACGCAATCTTAACCATTTGCTCTGATAATGAGAGGAACCCATAGTTTTAAACTGTTCTGTGGTAGTTGACAGCAGGTGAAATACAAATTGTATGGCATGGATGAAGTGGTATTATGTGGCGATGATGCTGGTAAGGGGAAGTGGTAAAAAATGGTTTCTGTCTTCACAGGTAGAAAATTTATTTGAGAAGTAAAATGGAAATGAATTCCATGGGCAGATATCTTGCCATTTCTTATTTTTTATGCAAAGAATAATCATTCTAGATAATGGTAGTCTTTAACATAGAATGTAATTTTTTTTGCTATGAGGATTGAATTTTTATAATTTCTACTACAGCTAAGGTCAGGAATACTTTCTAAGATTATATGTTTGTTTAAGTATCGCAATGGTTGTCATACAATAACTAAATGGCATCATTAAAAAAAGAAAAAAGACAGAAAACTATGGGTAACGTATTATAATAAATTAATATTTAGAACAATGTTCATGAGCATTAAATAGGTTACACTAAAGTATACATAAATAACATATAAATATAATTCTTGAATGTGGTGAAAACAGTAAAAAAATTTCTTATTAATTTGTATTGGAGTATAGTTGATTTACAATGCTGTGTTTGTTTCTGCTGTACAGCAAAGTGAATCAGTCATACGTATACATATATCCACATTTTTTAGGTTCTATTCCCATATAGGTCATCACAGAGTATTGAGTAGACTTCCCTGTGCTATACAGTAGGTCTTTTTTTTTTTTTTTTTTTTTTTTTTTTTGGAGTACACGGGCCTCTCACTGTTGTGGCCTCTCCCGTTGCGGAGCACAGGCTCCGGACGCGCACGCTCAGCAGCCATGGCTCACGGGCCCAGCCGCTCCGCGGCATGTGGGATCTTCCCGGACCGGGGCACGAACCCGTGTCCCCTGCATCGGCAGGCAGACTTCTCAACCACTGCGCTACCAGGGAAGCCCAGTAGGTTCTTATTAGTTATGTATTTTATATATAGTAGCGTGTATATGTCGACCCCAATCTCCCAATTTTATCCCTCCCCCACCTTTCCCCCTTGGTAACTATAAATTTGCTTTCCAAATCTGTGACTCTGTTCCTAAAAACAGTAAAATTTTGTATTTTAATACTTCACTGAATTATTGAGACTTCCTTGGGTGAATTCTGAACAACGAATTAATTTAAATAAGTAAGTTAACATAGCCAAAATTAATGAGTCAGTCCATTACTTAAGAAAATTTTCACCCTTCATGCCTCCAAATAAATTTTTAAAGGGGTCCCTTCTTGCTCTTTCAATAGTTTCAAAATAAGACAGATCTTCAGGCTCTCTGCAAGATAACAGTTACAGCTCTTTCTCTACTTATATTTTCTCCTTAATCTAGTAAGTGACCTTCAGCAAGTTAGAGGGGTTAATGATTTTTACAAAGAAGTTCTAATATCTGTTAATTTAAGGTAATTAAGCTATATTATAGTAGAAACAAATAATCACCAGAAATGTCCAAAGCTCTGTATTATTATGCAACAATCTACTTAAATCCTACAGACCTGAACTGTCAGGAGGTTGCGAAGCACCCTATTTTGGAAGTAGAAAATGTAAAATGGGAGCGCTCTCCAAATGTTTTGCTTTGAATTACAGATTTTAACTTATGCTACTAGACCCTTATTTATGTATTACCTGAGGTAAATAATAATAATATTAAATAGAAGCTCTGAATTGGCTCCTAATTCTAGAAAGGGAAAAGAGGAAGGTGAGGATGTGTGTGTGGCTGTGTGTCTTGGGGGTTGAGCCTGGTTAGGAATGAAGGATATGAAGGTAAGAACTCATATCCTCTAATGAAGGATATGAGGGTAAGAACTCTGACAGCTGGCCAAGTCACGCTGAAGAAATAGGCCTGGCAACAGTTCTGACAACACCTTCCTCAAACTTCTCAGATAGGCGACCTTTCACAGAGGACACATACATCATCATCATCATCATCATCAAAATACAACAGCAGCAGCAGCAACAACAAATCCTTACATAGGACTTCATATATGCCAGGAACTATTCTAAGCATTTTACTATATATTAATTAAATTAATTCACAACAACTCTATGAGGAAGGTACCACAATTACTTTGATTTTACAGATGAGGAGAATGAGGCACACAGAGAGATCAAGCAACTTGTTCAAGGTACCACAGACAGTAGGCGTTAGAGCCTTGATAGAGCCAGGATTTCAACCCAGGCCACCTGGCCCTAGAGTCTATATACATGCTTACCCATTATGCTATAGTGACTCTCCATCTGCTTCACCTCATGTACCAACTATTTGCTAAGTCAGTAGAATAGTGACCACTTTAAAACCAGGTTTGAAAAATCCTTCTGCCATTTATTAGCTGTATGACTCAGACTATCACCTCTTCCGTAAAATGAGATTAACAACATCTACTTTCTGTAGTCATTGTATGGAACAGACAACATGAGTGAAGCATAAACCACTGTGGAAGCACATGGAAGGTGACAAGGTGATCAGAAAACTACATCTCTCTCCTTATTACTTTTTAAAAAAATTAATTAATTTATTTAGGCTGTGTTGGGTCTTCATTGCTGTGCGTGGGCTTTCTCTCTAGTTGTGGCGAGTGGGGGCTACTCTTTGTTGTGGTGCGCGGGCTTCTCACTGCAGTGGCTTCTCTTGTTGCGGACCACGAGTTCTAGGCACGCAGGCTAAGTAGTTGTGATGCATGGGCTTAGCTGCTCCGCGGCATGTGGGATCTTCCCAGACCAGGGCTCGAACCCATGTCCCCTGCACTGGCAGGTGGATTCTTAACCACTGCGCCAGCAGGGAAGTCCCTCTCCTTATTATTTTTTTGCCATCTATTTTTTTCTCAACTCTTATATTTTCTTTTTCTTTTACTGTTTCTCCTTCTGTCTCTCAAAGTCTTACCCACTACCAGCATATATAATTTCCTATAAATACTGTTTCCTTTTCTATCCCCCAACATAACAAAAGTTAAGGAATTCTTCCGACCATGACCTTGAATCATCATGTATCACTGAAACACTGGCCACTTTCAGAATGAATTACTGAAAAGGTCAGGAAAAGAAACTACAGTAGACCAGTTACCAGAAATCAAGAGAGCAGTCAGAAAAGCACACCTTCTAACCATCAATTTTCACACAAGACAGTAGTTAACAACCCAGAGAACACATTAACAGGTTGAATAAATTAAATGTTTCCAAAACACCAGGCCTTTCAATTCACTTCATTAACATCCTTTAAAAAAAAAGTACTAAGATAATTCGATAATGTTCACAGCTCAAAAACTAGCTCACAACAAAAGTAAGAAATTTTGCTCCTGAGCATAAAAAGTCCCTAGGATTCTAAACTTGCAGAGTTAATGTTTCATATGGTCCAGGTCATACTTCACCTGGAACACTATGATTTACTCTGAGTGCCTCTCTTAAGGAGAAATACTGACAAGCTGGAGCATATCCAGAAGATGGTGAAATCATATACTGCCACAAGCTTGGCTAACCCCCCCAAAAAAAAGAAAATGAATGCTAGCTTGGAGAACAGTAAAGTTGGTGTTCTCAAATTTATGCAGTCAAAAATGTAGTAAATGCTTACTACATGTCAGGTACAGAGCTAAACAGAGAGTGGAGGACATGATGGCGAGCAATGGTGAGCTGTGGTCTCCCTTCTTGTGGATAATATAGTCTGGATTTAAAATAATAATAAAATGTGGTATGAGCTACTTTAGGAGATGAACAAGGACAACTAACATAGGCACAGAGAAAGGGCAACTAACATAAGCAGGGGTGAAGGAGTGGTGAAAGGGACCCCGCTGAGACCTAAAGGATGAGACAAAGTAGTCAGGGGAGCTGAAGCAAGGAGGGGAAGTGAAAAAAGAGTGTTCCAGAGAGGAGACAATATGTGTGAAAGTTTGGAGCAGAAAGAGGAGGACACAGCTGTCTCCAGAATCAATAGGGCAGGAATACAGTGTGTGAAGGGCAGGGTTGGGAGAATTAAAGCTAGAGGAGTACATGATGACTGTATGTTCATCTGAAAGGGTACCATAAGGATAGGCGATAGACCTGGTAAGTATTACTTTAGAGACTGACACTAATAGACAGAAAATATAGCTGGTGAATTTTGGCTCGACATGAAGAAATTAAAAAACAGAGGAGTCTCTGTTGATGCTGAGTCTCTTGAGAATAAAGATGTTTAAGAAGCTGCACAGCCTCTGATACAACACATTAGAGGGAAGCCTGGACTATTCAACATCTGGGTTTTTCTCTTACTCTGTGATTCTTTATTATCTCACTTTACTACATTTAATTATCTAATACTCTACAATATGTATAATAAGTATAAAAATTGGGAGAATTTGTTAACATCATCTAAGTGTCATAAACGAAAGCAATATTTAGTATCTTTATCACTAAAATTCTACAGAATTGTTTTCCTTTCACTAATATAGATTTTAAAAGAAAAACCAAAAAACCTTTATCATTCATTCAACTAATGCAGACCGGAAACCTTTCATACATCAGGCACAGTGCTTGGCATAGATGTCATGGTGAGCAAAACCAGGCACAGAGCTTGTGAAGCTTACAACCTAGTGGAAGAGACTGGTAATAATGAAAGAATGACAAATAAATGTAAAATTACAATAGTAATAAATGCCACAAAGGAAAAAGAGAGACGATGCTGTGAGAGCTTACAACTGGGAACTAGCCTAGCAGGGAAACTAGCCTAGCATTTCTTAGGAAATGATGACCAAGTTGACACCCAAAGGAAGATGTTAAAGAGGGGTGTGGGAAGAGAATATGTAAGGGAAGTGTCTCCACAGCACAAGAATGAGCACACGCAAGGCTGAGTACACTGTACAAAGTGAGGCTAGAGGCAGACAGAGACCAGACCACACAGGTCAAACAGGCCATGATTGGATGTTAGCTCTTTATCCAAAGAGCAATGTGAAGCCACCACAGTAACTTAAGCATCTGGTCAAGTAATCAGATATTTTTTAAAAAATAAAAAAAAAAAGAAAGAAAAAAGAAAAACTTCTATCATCAGTGTGGAAAAATTACTTAGGTGTGTGTTTGGGGTTGGGGGGACAAAGTGGATATGAGGAGACTGGTTAGAAGGCTTTTGTGGTAGTCAATGAGAAATATGGGGGTAGCTTGGTGGACAAACAAGAGGTGTAGCAAATCTAAAGTAATATTTCAACTCAATTTAAATATATGTCAGATACTATGTAGTCCTGGGAAATTAGCTATTATAGATATATTACTAATTTAAAATAATATTCTGAAAAGTCTATAAGTTGAATTTTGGGGGGACAAACTTGGTCTTCAAAATTCTGCTCCAGAGCTACAACAGATCAACAGTAAACATGAATATTCTAACAGCTTTAAAATTTCATGGAAATAAGGATTGAACAGGTGAACTTTGTGCAACCCAGCTATATAGCCTTCTCACATTATGGCTTCTATGGCTAACTGCAGTTCCTACTGCATCATCCTATCTTTCCACAACTATTAACTAGTTTCTCTTCCTTAACCCTATCCTATAAGTATTTCAAATCCTCAAATGACAGTTATGGCATCTTTCCATATTCTCTCAAATTCTATTTCTTCAACACATATACTAAGAGGTATACAAAGAAATAAGAGGTCTAATAAAAGAGCTATAATAATGTGTTCCAAAAATGGTTAAACTGTATAATATTAATGAAGAGATAACAAAGATAGTAGAGTAACAAAAAGCTACTCTTTTTGCTACAAAAAGTAACAAAGGAAGAAAGAAAACCACTTCTTGTTAGAGGTGTGCCTCACAGTAGAGACAGAATTCAGACTGTGCCTTAAAGATGGTCAAATTTCCCTGAGCAGAGAATGGAGGAAGAAGTGGGATGGAGTTATTGGAATGGAAAGAGGGGTATTTTAGGAGAAAGGAACAGGTTAGAGTAATAAGCAGGTAAAAGTATGGCGAGCAGGCTCAGGAGCTGTGGGGCTGCCCATTTGGGCAATGTGTGAAGGTGAACAAGCCCAGAAGACAGCCTGAAGAGTGAAGGGCCTTGAAAGGTTTAGAGTCAGGGCTTCATTCTGCAGGCAATCTGAAGGCATGGATGATTTGTCAGCAAGGGAGCAATGTGATTAAAGCTAAAGACTAAAAGTGTTACTCTGGGCCTAATATTGTTACTCTGGCAATAGTGTGCTGGGTGCAGGGGAAAGGAGAGGGAAGATTAGTTAGGAGTAGTTTCTTCCAATATTCCAGGTGAGGGATAATGAGGGCCTAAATTAGGGTAGTGGCAGCAGGGACGGGAAAGAAAAGCTGAATGATGGCAGCAGGATGGAGGTGGATCAGGCTAGTCTGGCCAACTGACTGCATGAGGGAGACATCAGGTAGGGATCAGGAAGCAAAGGAAAGATAAGGGCTGAATTTAAGATTCAAACCTGTTTGCCGGAGGTGATGATGCTAGCATTAGCAAGGACTGGAAAGAAAAGGAAGTGTTAATGGGGAATTAATGAGTTCAGTTTTGGACATGTTAACTTTGAATACAAGAAGGACTTCCAGATGGAGATGCCCAGCAGGCACCTGGAAATGCTGCAGGTATAGATTTGGGAAGCATCTTCGTAGAGGATGATGGCTGAAGCAGTAGGAATTGATGGATGAGATTTTGGGGGGAGAAAAAGGAGAAAAGAAGAGGAAAGGAAGAGGGAAAAGGAAATATGGGAAGAGAGAAAGGGAACCTTAGACAACTCCTATATGTAGGGAACTGGGGAAGGATGAGTGACCCATGTGAAAGAACACAGTATGTCCACAAACAAATAAAAGGGGTCTCCACAGACACCCAGAAAGAAGAGTGAACATACATGCACAACAGAGGCAGAGAACTGTGTGCGGTGTATAGGAACTGGGGCCAGGTATTTGCCTCTTCCATGGGCTTTTAGAGTATTTATTATAAAGTTCTAGTTTGGCACTTAATACACTGAATAATAAAAATGACAACAATGACACAGACAACAATGCTTACAACATACTATAATGCCAGGCATGTGCTATTTTACATGCATACACTCTTATTCTCACAAAAACCACATAAAGGAACTGGTAATATCTCTTTACAAATGAGGAAAACTAGCAAGCAGGCTTAGAGAACTTAAATAATTACTAGTTACACTAGTCAACTAGTAATATAAGTGCCAAGATTTAGACATAATTTGGACTCCAAGGTCCAGGAGCCTTTGCAGCCTGACTATTTAATTATTTGTTCTCAGGTACTCCTCACGAAGTTATGAGAACCTTGAGGGCTCTCAGGCTTAGTTATCGTTGGATGCCCTGAACCAAGCAGAGTAACTGACACAGAATAGGTCTCAAAAAATGCAAGGTGAGAGAATATATAACTTCCAAGAAGTAGAGAAGCAGACACTATCGTAAACATCTTTCCCAAATAGACCTATTGCTGTTCCAAACTTTCCTCATCTCTCCTATCATCCATTTGTTACATTCAACCATCCAGCTCTGAAGTCTTGAGTCCCTCCTTCCTAAATCAGTGGATTCTTTAAAAGTGACAGCCACACAGGAGAAAAGCCCCAATACATTCCAAGAAAACATGCTGAGATTTATTTTAATGCAATGTTGAAAAGTTACTGTAGATAAGAATCATGTCATATCAAAGGACCTATCTTAAGTTTTAAATAGAGAGAACTCAATACACTGGAGTGTTTATGTGTTTTGTGTCTTCATTTAGGAGAACTGACTGAATTCACTACTGCATCAGTACCCGTGAGAGGAGGCTACCCTCACTTTAACAGAAGGTAGGGGTAGTTCCAGATGGAGAGCTCAGGTAGGATGGCAGAATTGGAGCATGAGAGAAAACTTTTGAGATTTATGCTCAAGAGTTCAGAATTCTTCATCAGTAGAGAATTGTTTAAATAAACTGTGGTACATCCTCACAATGGACTATCAAAAAAAAAAAAAGTGTTCAGAATTCTAATGTATGCCAGTGATTCAAATCACAATATTTTGGTAAATTGATAATCAAATATTAAGGAAACAATTTATCACCTACAAGGGATCATCACCCTCAAGTTAGGTCAAAGCTCCCCAGACTAAAACTGAATGGGAAAAATCAGCACTTCCCAGACCCCCACAAGGAGAACTCCCTCCAGTGCTAAAATCTAGAGGTATAGAGTTTTTTTCACAATTTGATTACCCCACTTTAATATATCTAGTTCTAATAAATCAACCCAGAAAATGTAAGCATAAAAGATGAATGTCAAATCTAACATACATGAGGTGGGTTGGTTGATAAGACTCCTAATAATGCTTGTTGTGACTGTGACTCCTAGTCAAAAAATGTTTTAAATTTACATAAAGATAACTGAAACAAAAGAACTGACTAGAAGATGCATAATTTTTGCCAAAGAATCACAGGAATACCTTGATCTTCTCTATTCTTTTTTTTTAATGTTGACTGTAACCAGCTAAATTGATCTTGTGACCCACTAACGAGTTGCAACCTGCAGTTTTTTGAAAAACAGTGTTTTAAGTCATGCCTAGTATGTGATATATTAAAAGAACTACAAGTAAATGTAAAATTAATTAAATAGGAATAGAATTATCACTATTTAAAAACAAAATCTGTGCATACACTAAAACAAATTTAGTGTTGCAACAAAGCATTAAACAAATTTTAATGATATGGGAAAATACTTAAAATGTTAAAGAAAAGACAGAATTATAAAACTATGTATATATAACACGATCCCAATTATGTTTCAATATATGCACACATATATACATATGAACAAGGCCAAGAAAAAACTAGGGATAAATATGACAAAACATTAACATTTTATTTTTTTTGAGTGAAGTATAGTTGATTTACAGTGTTGTGTTAGTTTCTGGTGTACAGCAAAGTGAGATATATACACACACACACACACACACACACACATATGTTCTTTTTCATATTCTTTTCCATTATGGTTTATTATAGGATATTAAATATAGGTCTCTGTGCTATACAGCAGGACCTGTTGTTTATCTATTTTATATATAGTAGTTTACATCTGCTAATCCCAAACTCCTAATTTGTCCTTTCCCCCAACCCCTTTCCCATTTGGTAACCATAAGTTTGTTTTCTAAAACAGTAACATTTTAAATCTGAGTGTCATTATATAGGAGCCAATACACAAAGTGTCCATGTATTTTTGTGTGTGTTTAAAATATTTTGTTTAAAAAGTAAAAAGAGGGCTTCCCTGGTGGCGCAGTGGTTGAGGGTCTGCCTGCCGATGCAGGGGACGCAGGTTCATTCCCCCGTCCGGGAGGATCCCACATGCCGCGGAGCGGCTGGGCCCGTGAGCCATGGCCGCTGAGCCTGCGCGTCCGGAGCCTGTGCCCCGCAACGGGAGAGGCCACAGCAGTGAGAGGCCCGCGTAACGCAAAAATAAATAAATAAATAAAAAATAAAAATAAAATAAAATAAAATAAAAAGTAAAAAGAAACAGATAGGAAGGAAATGCCCCTAAATTGTAACAAGTGTTAATCAATGGATTTTTAGATTAAGGGTGATTTAATTTCCGAATTGCATAAGAGCACAGATTTCTTTGTAAGTCTGGAGAAAAAAATGACTGTATTTTTAAAATAACAGAATTTTAAGAAGGCATATGGCATACTGCATTATAGCTGTATTTCTCATTTGAAGAAAAAATTTAACTCACCTTTAATGAGCCCCAAAGTCCTATGCTGGGTGCCTTTTGGGTTCTTATATTTCACCTTTAATTTCTCTAAGGTTTAGATATAAGACCAAAGTTTAAATGGTATCAAAGAAGTGATGTTAAAAATATATATATGATTAGGAATTCTGTGACAGTAATATTACTCAGTTGTAAAAGAAAAACATTAACACTCATGAAAATTGTTTTAAAGCACTATAATTTGAGGGAGACTAAAAACAGTCTGCATGTCACAGATTTTTACATAAAATTAGCAGAAGAGCTGGAGGTTAATTTCCATTGACAAAATGACCCAGATTGTATTATTCCTGCCGTATCTATCCTGAGACTAAAATGCCCTAGACTTGAAACAACTTTAGGGCCTGAGGTAACCAGCCTTTAGAATCTGGGAGCTGTAGCAGCCACTGACATGGCTCGAGGGCCACCTGCACATTCCACCCGCATTAAATCCCCAAGGGACAGTAGGGCCAAGGAACTGCCTCACCAAAGCTCTCCCAAAGATGCAATTAGGTTTGATGGGCATGTGGCAGAAGACAGGCACTGGAAAGAAAGGAAGAGGGAAGAGAAAGTAGAACAGGTGTAGGGCACAGGAGTTGTTGAGCAGAGGGGAAATCAAGCCAGGAGCTTTTTAGGAATAGTTAATGAATGAACATCAGTAGTTTAATGAAATATGACTGAAATAAAAAACAAGTATAAAATGATGTTATCATCAATCAAGTTTGCAGCAAGATGTAAGCTGGCCACCTTAGAATTAAACTATCACCAGGGGGAAAAACAACAACAACAAAGATTTCCCCACTCAAATGATAATTGAAGATTTATTTTAAAATACTAATGTAGTAAAACAGGCCATTAAAAAATATTCTGGTCACACTGAAAACTCTGTTAAAACAATCCCTTACAATAAGTTTTACATATAGACCCCTTTGTTCACATTAGAAAAAGATCAATTTAGTTTCGAAGCAAAGGGGTAGAAAAACCGAGTGCTGCAATACAGGCATCATTACACTATACAGACACATGAGACTCATACCACCACTCACGCAGTGACGCTGGCTAAGAGCTGACGTGCTGTGAATCACACCTCCCACTACCACAGTCCATCTGTGTAGGG
>NW_006772017.1:371848-395610 GCF_000442215.2 Lipotes vexillifer
GTAGGGAATAAATCAACCAAATGTGAATGAGTGCTCCCTTAGTGCTCAGTGCTTTTCTCAACTTGCAGCCCTGATTTCAAAAGACTCTGCCATTCCAATGCAAGAAAACTGATCTCAGATTAATCTTCTATTATTATTATTATTATTTTTTGGTTTTACTCGGGTATAAGCACATTTTTATCAAAAAGAATATCTCAGTGTAAGTACTAAATATTTATTTAGTACTTGATGGGTCAGTCCTACCAGCTAATGAAGATGGTTCAATTGTGCAAAATTTAGAATATTTGCATTAGGACAAGTTGGAAAAGACAAAAAGATAGGTCATTCAATTGGCTTTACACAAGATATTATTAAGAGGCTAAAGCCAAATGTAGAAGATACAACAGGAGATGGGAGAAGCCAGTAAAAATAAGCAAGTTAGAAAAAAAAATATAAAACACTTTATAGAGAAACAGGTAATACCCCAAAGGCAAATTGAGCTGGGAGTGGGGGAACAGCACAACACATCATGGGTTTTAGCTGGAGAAATGAGTTTTCTTAAATGAATGGAAAAAAAATCAAAACCCAAAAATATTATTGCAACATGATGGTTCAGAAATCAAGTGCAAAATTTTTAGGAAAATCTCATTTATTTTTCCAAAATCAACACTGAAATCAAGGTACAGGAGACCAAAACATGGGAGAATTACAAGTGATGGCTGCAGGACATAGACTGCCTGCTTTCATCTTCCACAGAAATAACGTCCACCACAGAAAAGATCCCATGTTTGGCTGCCTAAGTTAATATCTGTTAGCTCTCAAAATCACAAAAATTGCCACCCAAATAACAATAAGACCATATAGATATTTAAAATAGCTACCAACAGAGGTAAAGGAAAATGATTACCATGATAGTGGCATGTCTCAAATTATGTGTGCCAACAGGAAAACATGATTTGATTTTTTAAAGTTTCATTTACATGGTATTAATAGATGGCACCTACTGAATGAAGAGAGAGACACTTGGAATAAATTACATATATGTTACTCTAGCCAATTTAATCCTCAGAGAACATAACACTTGCTCTACTCTAGCAGGTCAAAAGGGTCTGGGAAGAAATCCCTTATTTACCAGACTGCCAGCAAGCTACCTAGAGGCAGACTGTCTCATCCACCCTGGTATATCCTCAAGCCTTTACGGTGCCAGCTCATCTAACCTGACAACTATCCTGGGAGATGGTAGTTTTCCTCATTTTATTGATGAAGATACTGAGGCTCACAGGGCAAGTTTATCTTCTCCACATCAACGATTAACACTGATAAACTACATATTTCTCTTCATTTATTTTGGTTATTACTTGTCTTCCTTGACTAGAACATAGCATGTTACAGCACATTTACTTGTCCACAGTTGTATCTCCAGTGCTTAGAACAGTGCCTGGCACACATAGACAGTCAATAAATACTTGTTGAATGAATTAATAAGGTAACGTGCCCCAAACTATATAGCCAATAAGTGAGAGACCTGGGGCTCGATTCAGAAGTCTGCTTCCAAAGCCAACCTAGAGAAATAATGATTGCAGCAATAACATACAAAGAGTAAAAAGGAGCTTAGAATTAGAGCTCAGAAAGTACTTTACAGGTAAAGGGAGTGAAAAAAAAATTTTAATTCATTTCTCCTAAGCACCTCCTTGAAACTTTTCTTGATTACTTGCCTGGTGCACTGACAGCTGGACAAGAAGTTGGGTGCTGCCCTCTCCTTATAGGCAAGTTCAACAAGAGTCCCAAGTAGAACAGAGCCAGAGGATTTGTGGCCCATTAAACATAGAGCCATGGGAAGCCTTCAAAAAGCCCCCATTCACGCAGAGGCTGAGAAAAGTTGGCACTTCAGTGAAAGTGCAGTCCAGATTAAAAACCACAACTAAAAAACAACAAAAACCTGCACAGACTGCAGGAGTAACCAGGGTCTACACCACAGCCAAGGAGTCTTACGCTGATCTGCATAGGCCCAGCTTGTGGCATATGGCTCTGTGCCCTTCTGGTGGCCTGTGGCAGTCGATCCTCTAAAATACTCCACAAAATTATAACTTTTAGGGAAGGAGATCACATTTTTCATCATTCTTTACTGAATACCTCCAATCCTTTCCTTGAAATTGGGCAGAATGTACATTTCTCTATGGAAATAGTTGACTGAAGGACTACTACTCCAAAAGTAGCCAGATAAATACTAAATTTAGAGATCAGGTGAAGACTGTGGCCAATATATTTCAGGACTATTTATTTTGTTCATGCTCAGGTAAAATCTAGAAACTTATCAATAGGTTATTTAGTCCTATCAAAATGTTTGACTGTTTGGATGTGTTCCTCACCTTCAAATATTGTGTATTTAAATCAATGCCTGGTGAATGGTTCTAACTGCTGCATATTATTCAAGAGCTGAAAAGTATTTCACAATATATAAGCACTAACAATCATCACTGTATACCTGGTCCCCATTCAGTCTGGTCTCAAAATGTGATATAAATGCTGTGCAAGCTTTTGCCTAGATAAAAAACAATAGTTAAAATTCACAATTATTTAAAGTGTATCTAAAGGGTCTAATATTCTTATTCTTTCCAAAAAATCTATTATTCTCTATGTTTGCATTCTTCCACAATGTTCTTTAGTTAACTATAGTGAGATGCAGTAATTTCTTACCAAACTGCTATAGAGCCATTTATTAATATACATTTCTGAAATAATCTTTCAGATGATAGAAAAATGTTTTCATATTTTTAGATTTTAGGGGAATGGGTTAATAAGCTAAGACTGGGGGGGGCAGAGTCAAGATGGCGCTGTGGGAAGACACCAAGTTAGTGTCTCCCCACAACTAGGGCGCCTGCCAGCTGCTGGTGGCAGACCCTGATGCTCAAGGAGATGGGAGGAAACAACCCCCAAGTGAACCGGTAGGACGTGGGGGGACTGAGAGAGGAGGAGAAGTGGAGGCCAGACAGGATCGGTGCCCATGAGGCCGCGGAGATCAGGAGAGGCAGGAGGGAGGGACCCTCCAGGAAGAGCAGAAGAGAATTGGCGGGTGACCTCCTGGCCCACTCGGGCCAGGGAGCCTGCTGAGCTCCCAGGCTGGTAACCCCCCTCCAAAGCCCCCTCCAGGATGCGTGGCTCCTGGGGGCATAAGAGGGAGTCCAGGAGATCAGGAGAGGCAGGCGGGAGGGGCCCTCTGGGAGGAGCAGGAGAGGAGAGGAGGGCCTTTGCCCCGCCCACTCGAGCCCAGGAAGCCTGCTGGGCTCCCAGGTGAGGTCCTCTGCCCTCTGAGACCAGGGGTGTGGGGCATGCCTGGGCCCATTCTGTTCCTCGAGCCTAAGCTCCACCCCCTACAGCCCTCAGGGCCTTTTCCAGCCATGTGGGTCCTAAGCATAGGCCCCGACCATGACCCAAAACTTGCCCTTGCTTAGGCCCTGCCCTCCACGTCCAAGGCCTTTGTTTTCCTCCTCCTCTTTTTTACTATTGTGGTAGTGAGGTACATTCCAGTTGTTGATTCATCTATATTTTTATTTTTATATTCTTTCTAACATATCTATTAGTTTCCTAGTTTAATTTTATTTTTTACTTTGTTATTTTTTTATTTTCAGCCAACCCACACAGCTTGTGGGATCTTGGCTCACGAGCCGGGGGTCGGGCCGAAGCTCCTGTGGTGGGAGCTCGGAGTCCAAACCACTGGACTAACAGAGAACTTCAGACCCCACAGAATATTCACTGGAGTGAGGTCTCAAGGAGGTCCTCATCTCAGCATCAAAACCCAGCTTTACCCAACAGCCTACAAACTCCAGTGTTGGAAGCCTCAAGCCAAACAACCAGTAACACAGGAACACAATCCCACTTGTAAAAAAAAAAAGAGACAGCAAAAAAATATGTCACAGATGAAGGAGCAAGGTAAAAGCCTACAAGACCAAAGAAATGAACAGGAAATAGGCAATCTACCTGAAAAAGAATTCAGAGTAATGATAGTAAAGATGATCCAGAATCTCGGAAATAGAATGGAGGCACCGATTGAGAAAATACAAGAAATGTTTAACAAAAATCTAGAAGAACTAAAGAACAATCAAACAGAGATGAACAATGCAATAACTGAAATGAAAAATACACTAGAAGGAATCAATAACAGAATAACTGAGGCAGAAGAACGAACAAGTGAGCTGGAAGACAAAATGGTGGAAATAACTGAAGAGGAGCAGAATAAAGAAAAAAGAATGGAAAGAATTGAAGACAATCTCAGAGACCTCTGGGACAACACAAAACGTACCAACATTTGAATTATAGGGGTCCCAGAAGAATAAGAGAAAAAGAAAAGGTCTGAGAAAATATTTGAAAAGATTATAGTCAAAAATTTCCCTAACATGGGAAAGGAAATAGTCACCCAAGGCCAGGAAGGAGAGAAAGTCCCACACAGGAAAAACCCTAGAAAAAACACAACAAGACACATATTAATCAAACTAACAAAAATTAAATTCAAAGAAAAAATGTTAAAAGCAGCAAGGGAAAAACAAAAAATAACATACAAAAGAATCCCCATGAGGTTATCAGCTGATTTTTTCAGCAGAAACTCTGCAGGCCAGTAGGGAGTGGCAGGATGTACTTAAAGTGATGAAAGAATAAAACCTACAACCAAGATTACTCTACCCAGCAAGGATCTCATTCAGATTCGATGGAGAAATCAAAAGTTTTTCAGACAAGCAAAAGCTAAGAGAATTCAGCACCACCAAACCAACTTTACAACAAATGCTAAAGAAACTTCTCTAGGCAGGAAACACAAGAGAAAAAAAAGACTCACAAAAACAAACAAAACAATTAACAAAATGGTAATAGGAACATACATATTGATAATAACCTTGAATGTAAATGGATTAAATGCCCCAACCAAAAGACACAGACTGGCTGAACTGATACAAAAACAAGACCCATATATATGCTGTCTACAAGAAACCCACTTCTGACCTAGGGACACATACAGACGGAAAGTGAAGGGATGGAAAAAGATATTCCATGCAAATGGAAATCAAAAGAAAGCTGGAGTAGCTATACTCATATCAGATAAAATAGATTTTAAAATAAAGCCTGTTACAAGAGATAAGGAGGGACACTACATAATGATCAAAGGATCAATCCAAGTAGAAGATATAACAATTATAAATGTTTATGCACCCAACATAGGAGCACCTCAATACATAAGGCAAATGCTAACAACCATGAAAGGAGAAATCGACAGTAACAAAATAATAGTAGGAGACTTTAACACCCCACTTACACCAATGGACAGACCATCCAAATGGAAAATAAATAAGGAAACACAAGCTTTAAATGACACAATAAACCAGATAGATTTAATTGATATTTATAGAACATTCCAGCCAAAAGTGGCAGAATACACTTTCTTCTCAAGTGCACACAGAACATTCTCCAGGACAGATCACACACTGGGTCACAAATCAAGCCTTGGAAAATTTAAGAACACTGAAATTGTACCAAGCATCTTTTCTGACCACAATGCTATGAGACTGGAAATCAATTACAGGAAAAAAAAACTGTAAAAAAAACAAATACATGGAGGCTAAACAGTACACTACTAAATAACCAAGAGATCACTGAAGAAATCAAAGAAGAAATAAAAAAAAGTACATAGGAACAAATGACAATGAAAACACAACAGCCCAAAACCTATGGGACGCAGCAAAAGCAGTTCTAAGAGGGAAGTTTATAGCAATTCAATCTCATCTCAAGAAACAAGAAAAATCTCAAATAAACAATCTAAACCTACGCTTAAAACAACTAGAGAAAGAAGAACAAAGAAAACCCAAAGGCAGTAGAAGGAAAGAAACCATAAGGATCAAAACAGAAGTAGATGAAAAACAAGGAAAACAATAGCAAAGATCAATAAAACTAATAGCTGCGGGCTTCCCTGGCGGCAAACTGGTTAAGAATCAGCCTGCCAATGCAGGGAACATGGGTTCAAGTTCTGATCTGGGAAGATCCCACATGCCACGGAGCAACTAAGCCCGTGCACCACAACCACTGAGCCTAGGCTCTAGAGCCCTCGAGCCACAACTGCTGAGCCCGTGTGGCACAACTACTGAAGCCCACACACCTAGAGGCCATGCTTCACAACAAGAGAAGCCACCTTAATAAGAGGCCTGCACACCACAATGAAGAGCAGCCTTCACTCGCCACAAATAAAATGAAAGCCCACACGCAGCAATGAAGACCCAGCGCAGCCAAAAATAAATAAATAAATAAACTTAATAGCTGGTTCTTTGAGAAGATAAAATTGATAAACGCTTAGCCAGACTCATCAAGAAAAAAAGGGAGAGGATGTAAATCAATAAAATTAGAAATGAAAAAGTTGAAATCACAACTGACACCACAGAAGCACAAAGAATTATAAGAGACTACTACAAACAACTACATGACAATAAAATGGACAACCACAAAGAAATGGACAAATTCTTGGAAAGTTACAATATTCCAAGACTGAACCAGGAAGAATTAGAAAATATAAACAGACCTATCACAAGTTATGAAATTGAAACCATACTTTAAAATCTTCCAACAAACAAAAGTCCAGGACCAGATGGCTTCACAGGCGAATTCTATCAAACATTTAGAGGAGAGCTAACACCTACCCTTCTCAAACTCTTCCAAAAAACCGCAGAGAGAGAAACACTCCCAAATTCATTCTACGAAGGCTCCATCACCCTGATACCAAAACCAGAAAAAGATATCACAAGAAAAGGAAATTATAGACCAACATCATTGATGAACATAGACGCAAAAATCCTGTTCAAAATACTAGCAAACAGAATCCAACAACACCTTAAAAGGATCATACACCATGATCAAGTGGGATTTATCCCAGGGGTGCAAGGATTCTTCAATATATGCAAATCAATCAATGTGATACACCACATTAACAAATTAAGGAATAAAAACCATATGATCATCTCAAGAGATGCAGAAAAAGCTTTTGATAAAATTCAACATCGATTTATGATAAAAACTTTCCAGAAAGTGGGCATAGAGGGAACCTACCTCAACATAATAAAGGCCATATATGATAAACCCACAGCAAGCATCATACTCAATGGTGAGAAACTGAAAGCATTTCCAATAAGGTCAGAAACAAGACAAGGATGTCCACTCTCACCACTCTTATTCAACATAGTTTTGGAAGTCCTAGCCATGGCAATCACAGAAGAAAAAGAAATAAAAGGAATACAAATTGGAAAAGAAGAAGTAAAACTGTCACTGTTTGCAGATGACATGATACTATACATAGAAAATCCTAAAGATGCCACCAGAAAACTACTAGAACTAATCAATGAATTTGGTAAGGTTGCAGGATACAAAATTAATGCACAGAAATCTCTGGCATTAGTATACACCAACAATGAAAAATCGGAAACAGAAATGAAGGAAACACTCCCATTTACCATTGCAACAAAAAGAATAAAATACCTAGGAATAAATCTGCCTAAGGAGGTAAAAGACTTGTACTCAGAAAACTATAAAACACTGATGAAAGAAATCAAAGATGCCATAACTGATGGAGAAATACACCATGTTCTTGGATTGGAAGAATCAATATTGTGAAAATGACTATACTACCCAAAGCAATCTACAGATTCGATGCAATCCCTATCAAACTACCAATGGCATTCTTCACAGAATTAGAACAAAAACTTTACAAATTCTTATGGAAACACAAAAGACTCCGAATAGCCAAAGCAATCTTGAGAAAGAAAAATGGAGTTGGAGGAATCAGGCTCCCTGACTTCAAACTATACCACAAAGCTACAGTAATCAAGACAGTATGGTACTGGCACAAAAACAGAAATATAGATCATTGGTACAGGATAGAATGCCCAGAGATAAACCTATGCACATATGAGCATCTAGTTTATGAGAAAAGAGACAACAACATACAAGGGAGAAAAGACAGCCTCTTCAATAAGCTGAGCTGGGAAAACTGGACAGTTACATGTAAATGAATGAAATTAGAACACTACCTAACACCATACACAAAAATAAACTCCAAATGGATTAAAGACTTAAATGTAAGACTAGACACTATAAAACTCTTAGAGGAAAACACAGGAAAAACACTCTTTGACATAAACCATAGCAAGATCTTTTTTGACCCACCTCCAAGAGTAACAGAGATAAAAACAAAAATAAACAAATGGGACTTAATTAAAAGCTTTTGCACAGCAAAGGAAACCATAAACAAGACAAAAAGACAACCCTCAGAATGGAAGAAAATATTTACAAATGAAACAACAGACAAAGGATTAATCTCCAAAATATATAAACAGCTCATGGAGCTCAGCATCAAAAAAAAAAAAAAAACAGGGCTTCTGTGGTGGTGCAGTGGTTAAGAATACGCCTGCCAATGCAGGGGACACAGGTTCGAGCCCTGGTCCGGGAAGATCCCACATGCCGCAGAGTAACTACGCCCGTGAGCCACAACTACTGAGCCCACGTGCTGCAACTACTGAAGCCTGCGTACCTAGATCCTTTGCTCCGCAACAAGAGAAGCCACCACAATGAGCACCCACTGCAACGAAGAGTAGCCCCCACTTGCCGCAATTAGAGAAAGCCCACACACAGCAACGAAGACCCAACGCAGCCAAAAATATAAATAAATAAATAAAATTTTAACAAACAATCCAGTTAAAAAATGGGTGGAACACCTAAATAGACATCCCACCAAGAAAGACATAAAGATGGCCAAGAGGCACATGAAAAGATGTTCAACATCACTAATTACTAGAGAAATGCAAATCAAAAGTACAATGAGGTATCACCTCACACAGGTCAGAATGGCCATTATCAAAAAATTCTGGAAAGGGTGTGGTGAAAAGGGAACCCTCCTGCACTGTCGGGGGGAATGTAAATTGATACAACCACTATGGAAAACAGTATGGAGGTTCCTTAAAAATGTAAAAATAGAACTACCATATGACCCAGCAATCCCACTAGCAAACCCTGAGAAAACCATAATTCAAAAAGACACATGCACCCAAATGTTCACTGCAGCACTATTTATAACAGCCAGGACATGGAAGCAACCTAAGTGTCCATCGACAGATGAATGGATAAAGAAGATGTGGCACATATATACAATGGAATATTACTCAGCCATAAAAAGAAATGAAATTGAGTTATTTGTAGTGAGGTGGATGGACCTAGAGTTTGTCATACAGTGTAGTAAGTCAGAAAGAGAAAAACAAATACCGTACACTAACACATATATATGGAATCTAAAAAAAAAAAAAATGGTACTGATGAACCTAGCTGCAAGGCAGGAATAAAGATGTAGACATAGAGAATGGACTTGAGGACACGAGGTGGGAAGGGTAAGCTGGGATGAAGTGAGAGTAGCAGTGACATATATACACTACCGAATGTAAAATAAACAGCTAGTGGGAAGTAGCAGCATCGCACAGGGAGATCAGCTCGGTGATTTGCGATGACCTAGACGGGTGCGATGGGGAGGATGGGAGGGAAGCTCAAGAGGGTGAGGATATGGGGACATATGTTATGCATATGGCTGATACACTTTGTTGTACAACAGAAACTAACACAGTATTGTGAAGCAATTATACTCCAGTAAACATCTATTAAAAAAGAAAAACAGTGATAAGGCTAACAGAACTGCATATACTTATCAGACATTAAAAAAAAGAAAAATAAGCTAAGACTTTTTGGTAAAGAAACTTGAGCATCACAGAAACCTGACTAACTTTGTCAATTCAAAGGCCTGCTGAGTCCCATTTCACAGTATCACAGTTTTTAAATGTCGCTAAGAAATGTTTTTTGTATTAAAGCAAACGTTCATAAGAAAATGCAACAAAAAGTCATGTTTTTCAAAAAGAGCAGAAAATTAACCATAACTATTAAGTTAGTATTGCTATTATGAGTTTATTTTTTTTTAAGATTCTTTAACTTTTAAGAATGGGCCATGATTGACCATCTTCTAATTTTTCAGTATCAGAGAAAATATTCACACAGACTCAACTATACTAAATATTCCCAGACAGGTCAATAATAGGAAAAACAAACAATGATCTTAGTTTGGCACTTATAGTTGAATACATGGAAATAAGGATTTCCTTCAATTTTTAGTATATGAAACTCAGCAGAAGATTCTAAGATTTTATTATTAAAAATTATCTTTTATGAATATGTAATTTTAGTGCAACTTACATTAGTTACTCCATTTGTTTCATTATGCTGCAAAAGTTTTCAAAATCCTGGATAAAAAAAGCTATCATAATACACGGTTAAGTTACTCAGACAAATAACTGAACAAAACTGGAGAGTAGCTCGTATTAGAAAGGATGGTAGTAAGGGTATACAGCATGTGAACAGCAGGAAGTGGTTTACAAACTATTTCTACCAGAAAAAAACCAAAGTACTGATTCATCTACAGCAGTGGTTCTCAGATGGGGGGGCGATTGTAGTCCCCCAGGAGACTTTGACAATGTCTAGAGATATTTTTGCTTGTCACAACTTGAGGGAATGCTATTGGTTTCTAGAGAGTAGATGCCAAGCCTGCTGTTGAACATCCTACAACGTAACTGATAGTCTCACACAACAAAGAACTACCAGCCAGCCCAACATGTCAATAGTGCCAAGGATGAGAAAACAGAATTTAGAGACTGTACTGTGTACTTACAGGACTTACCTCATAGGATTACTATGACGTTTAAATATAAACATTTAGCAAAATGCTAAGTATACTCCCTGGCACAACTTGCACACAATATGCATCAGTAATTACTATTATCAGTATTATTACTGTTATCCACATAGACAATGATTTTGGGCTTTAGTGAAAGCTGGAACAGATGCAATCCTATTTTACCTGCCCCAGTGTAAAAATATCAAGAATAACTTTTAAGATGTTGGAAAGAAAGATTTTTTAAAAAAGAATATAGCAAAAAAGCTTCTTGAGTGTCTATATAGACCCCAGGTTTGCGTGGATGCACACAATCAGTTGGCATTAGAAAAAATTAGTTCTAGATTTTCATTTACAGTAAGAACAACAGTCCAACATATATTTCACTTCTTTCTTCCCTAGGGAGGATTCCCAGGAATATCAATTGGTTTTATTTACAATTATTATAACAAAATATTTTTTAGTAGCCACAACTTTTAAAATCAGAACCATTCTGTTTAAAGCCAAGTACTCGCCTCCTGTAATTTTTCTCATATTAGCTAATATGACAGCAATAACTAAACATGGTTAGCCATTTTAAGTACATTACAACTGCTTTTCCTCCCCAGATAACCACGTAATTATATCTGTCACCTCTTCAGCCTCCTTTCTATTGTTACACTAGTAAAAAGTTTTTTCTGAAGAAGTAAAGCCTTTACTTATAAAGATAGGTGGCAGCCCACAACAGAATAGTGCTAACATTTTCTCCCCAGTTCTTGAAAATGCCAAAGAATTCTCAAATTAAGAGTCCCTCAATTTAATTCATGAAATCCTGAGGCAAAATATCAGCCTAGAAATAATAAATGAATTTTACAGAGAAATGACTTTAGGAAAATCACTGGAAATTTTTAAATGTATTTTTCTATTCTTTTTCTCAGGAAAAAAAGCTTATGTCTTTAAAAGGTTGGAGAATTTAAGCAAACACTCAGTGGTTTTGGAAATGTAGTTTCCATAGCAACCAACATGGTCTTCTTTATATAGCATTATAAACAGATGGTAAAGAGTGGTCATGTTTGTTTCTTTGCCAGTATATCAATAACACTGCTGTAATAGAGTATTGAATACACTTGAACTATTTAATAAATTTAATATACCAACCACGAGATCTAGTAATTTAGACAGACAAATATAATTAACCAGTATCTGGGTGGGTTTTTTTTTTCCTTTTTAATAAACACATGAGGATCTTGAACAGTGAAGTCACTATACTCCAGAGTCAACAGTCTTTCTTGGCAAGACTTCGTGTAAATGTTTTCTCAACACTTGCCATGCAGGGCATATCACCACAAATATGAATCTGATGAGGAGAAAATAATGCATTGAAATAATAAAGTGGAACCACATCTGTAAATATATTCCTTGGCCATCTGTTCTTAAAGAGTAAATGAGAAATTAAGAAGCACAAAGATGTTTCTTTACAATAAACAATAGGTTGTAAAGCAAATGGCAAAACTGTTGTTTAAAAATCAGATCCATTCCATGTACAAAATAGTGCCTTCAGAAATGCAGGTGCTCTGAACTCCACTGATTTAACTGTGGTAACTCGCTAGGTACTATTTGCTAAAAAACTAATAAGCCAAGAAACTATAAATGTGAATAGTCTGGCAGTAAAAGTTTGAAAAGCCAATTCCTACATGAATTATCAACACATCGGAGGCAGTGACTATGTCTGGAAGGCAGGCAGTCAGTCAGAAGCGGCCATACGTGAGTCCGTGGCTTCACAGGGGCACTGGCATCCCTTATTAATAGGCCCATCTTAGAGATTCTGACATATTTTCCAAGCAAGACAAGGAATGCTTACCTTAAAAAAACTGGGGACAATATTTACTATTGTAAATTATATAAATGGCCATTTTGATTACACTTATAAAACAACATTTGGTAAATGGTACCTGTACTACATTCTCCCTCTCATGTATCTATCCCTAAATTTGATGGTTTTTATCATTTATAAATTCTTTCCATTCTTCTCACATCAAAGCAAGTTCACTGGAAATGAGATATTTCATTCTGCAGAACAATCCATGATGGAAATACAGAAAAGGGGTATGCATATTTATGAAAGGAGTGAATTTGAACGATGTAAAGTGTATCATGGTTTAACTAAAAAGCAAAAAAACCTGAATTAGGGACTTCCCTGGTGGTGCAGTGGTTAAGAATCCACCTGCCAATGCAGGGGACACGGATTCGAGCCCTGGTCCGGGAAGATCCCACATGCCGCGGAGCAACTAAGCCCGTGCATCACAACTACTGAGCCTGAGCTCTAGAGCCCAAGAGCCACAATTACTGAGCCCTCATGCCATAACTACTAAAGCCCGTGTGCTTAGAGCCCATGCTCTGCAACAAGAGAAGCCACTGCAATGAGAAGCCCGCGCACCACAACGAAGAGTAGCCCCTGCTCACCACAACTAGAGAAAGCCCGCGCACAACAACGGAGCCAACGCAGCCAAAAATAGATAAGTAAATAAATAAATTTATATAATATATAATTTATATAAAATTTTTTGAAAAATTAAAATTTTTGAATTAGAACATTTTAAGACTGGTAGAAACTGTCTCAGATTTAAATTTAACTCAAAACTGGGAAAAGTTTAAAAAAGTATGTATCTTGGATGAGCTACAGTGAACTCCAGTCTACCAAAAACTGCTCTCATTATACAATTTTGGGGAATTATTTAAACCTGAAGAACCCAGGAAAGAGCCTCCTTCCTCATATGAGGCTGGAGAGTCTCCAATAAGGTACCCAGCTTATCCACCCAAAAAACATGCCTACCTACAGCAAGTGATCACTATCTGAGTGACCATGTAACCAGAAGCCCTTTTCAAAGGATTTTCAGTTTGCCTTCTATAGTACTTGTACTGTGGGAGAGTATCAAGCAACTAATAGCCCCTAGTTTAGGTTAACTTCTCCTAGGAGTGGTTCTCAACCCTGGTGACAAAACACTATCACCTGAAAAGTTTTAAATATAACAATACCCACAGCATATGCCAATCTAGGCAGAATCTCCAGAGGTGGGGGCCAGGCATGGGTAGTTTAAAAATACTCCTCAGGTATTATTTTAATGTGCAGCCAGCATTTAAAAAAGCAAACACCAGAGAGACTGTGACTCACATTTCTCTTTACACGTGGTGAGAAAGAGATCTCAAATCACCACTTTCACTTTTTCAGGATACACAGTTCAGAGTTAGATTTCCTTCTCATTACAGATAGGCACACAACTAAAGAACAGGAATTGCTGGACTGATTTATTTGGTGTGGTAAATTTTATTATGAAGGAGTTCAACAAAATACAAGACTGAGGTGTGAAAAAACTTTTCCTGAGAACTATCCCAGATAGTAATGTTTACCTCTTAAAAAGACTATCATTATCAGGAAGACTTGTGAATGGTGAATTTACTTTCACTCCTTTTGGGATATACTGTGTGTTTGAGCTGGTTACGATGTATTCTCCACCTTCAACGGTCACAAAATAAGTGCTTTCTGGGTTTCCAGTGTACTTAACAGATATTCTGAATAACTGATTTAAATGATCAGCAGTGTAATTCTCACTTGTTACTTCAGAGATATGATATTATCTGTTTTCAAGAATGACCTTTAAACTATCACCAACAGCAGTGAAAATTCAGGTGTTTAGAGCAGGAAAAGCTGCATAAGAAGGATGCCGTTTATCTTCTTCTGCAGCACACATTAAAAAAAAAAAAAAACAATTTTAAGAAACCTGTTAATCTACTGTCCCCAAAAGAGAGTAGAAATGAACGCCATAGATCACAAATGTTATTTCAAGCCACACACTCATGGCAAAATTCTACCATGTAGAAAAATGCAAAGGTCTGATAGACTGGGATAGTTCTTTAAATATATAATTTTCTCCTTTCAAATTATTTGTAAGAAGACCAATGACTTTTGCTTGCTATGAAATAGCAAACAGAAATAAATTAAATACACACTCTCCAAATCGTCAGTGATAGAGAATAGGGAGAGGAGTGCACAGTTAACTCAGAGAATAAACCATGATAATACCAGGGCCTTGGAGTGTACTTCTACATTTTTGTTTGTTTTCTTACATTTCCACAGGCTACTAAAATTTCCACAAGTCATTTATTCTTTCCTTGAGAAACTTTATTTGGCTATTTTTGTGTCTGGTGCTATTAACTCATCATAATTTTACATCAAATTCTCATAACATAACATGATTGAGGTTTAATTCCAAAAAAATTCAAAACACACAAAACAGGAAAAAATATCACCCTAATGTATTTGGGAAGAAACAACCTATTAAAGGGAATAAGTGCGTCTGGCAGAATGCTAGAGATGACAGAAAACAAGAGGAAACAACATTTCTTAATGTTATTTAAATATGCACACAGGAGACAGGGAGATATGCTAGGACAGAGAATCAACAGGAACTCTAGTCTTCCTGCACATAGAATAGAGCTTCATTAACAATAAAGGAACAGGTGTCTTGGGACCCATTTATACAGGCTATTAACTATTATGAGCTGCTGGTATCCAAATTTATTTTAGTACTAGGCAACTGATTAAAAATAAATACAAATTTAAATTCCATCTATTAGCATGTGGAAGCAATGCCTAGCTTTCCAGAGCTTAATTTAATATAAAGGTATTTTTCTATGGTCCTGATCACAGAGGATACCGAAGTTCATATACAGTATTTCCTAAGTCCCCCAATAAAAACCTTCATATTAAACCTCATCTGAATGTAAAAAATTGATGAGTGGCCTTTTGTCTTGACCCGACAAGGCCAAACAAGCTTTGTTTACTAAGAAAAAAATTTTTATTCAAACTTAAACAAATAATGAAACAAACATGCATCTATCTTTTTAAAACTGGGAGAGGGAATCACATATACTCCCACTCTGTTCAGTGCATTTCACAGCATTATATACTACTTATCTTGAAAAACATGAGTATCAATGGTTATCTTCTGATAATTTTTACTGTCTCTTCTATAAATACTGGTTAATAAACTAAATATTTGAGTATTTATGAGGAATCATCTGTACATCTTAATAAAAATACTTAGAATGTTAGAGTTGGAACTGCAGCAGGGATAATCCAGTTCAATATATTTTTTACAGTGCAAGAAAATAAAGTACTGTGAGGCTAATTTGCCAAAAATAAACACAATAGCAATATGTAACCACATAAACTGTCAGAATACTATTATACTGTAAAACTAGTATACTAGTACCTATCTCCCAACAATGTTATGAAAATTCAATGTGTTATTGTTCTTGATGTTATTTCAAACTATTACATTTACCGGCATCTAGTTTTTTAAAAAAATTTTGGTTTATTCACTTATATATGTTCTAATAGTGATATTATTTCTACTTATTCCAGAAGTATGAAGTGATTATGAATTTTGTGCCATACTCTACAGAGAATAAAGGTGGTATAGCATGATCTATATCCACAAGAATGTAGTAAAAGCCACTGTAGAAATGAAATGGTGAAAAATTTGAGGGATTGATGAGTAAGTCAAAGACAGAATGATGATTCTTAAAAATATGGTGGTATTTTAAATGGAAATAATTTGAAAAGACCAGTGTTTCTCAACCTTGGCACTACAGAATTTTGAGCTGGAAAATTCTTTGCTGTAAGGGTTTGTGCATTGCAGTCTGTTTAGCAGCATCCCTAACTTCTACCCACTAGATGCCAGTAGCACACCCCAGTTGAAACAACCAAAACCGGCTCTAGACACTGCCAAATGTCCCCAGGGGGGCAAAATCATCCCTGGTTGAGAACACTGGATAAGGCAGACAAATATACCTTATGTTGCTTTTCAAGCTAGTGATACATACTAAGTATCACCTAGAGACAAAGCAAATCTGAAGCTTTAGTATTCTAAAGCTGTATCTAAAGATAATTTCAGCTCTAAGGCATCATCAAGCATTAGGGTATTGAATAGAGGAATAAAAGCATAAACTCAATATCAAGTTGTGTCCTGGGTTCTGATTCTACAGTTTTCTGCCATTAATTTCCCAAAGTCCAAAGAAATATGAATAGGTCCATGTTCCTAATGAGAGATAGGTTATCTTTCATTATATTAAAGTTTCTCACATTAGAAATAGCTCTGCCACCTTCCAAGAAATCCATAGCACTTCCTTTCCGACTCTTCCAAAATATAATAACTTGTCAATTTGCTAAAGCACAAGTTTCTTTCAAGTACAATTCCAGGCTGGAATTCAGGAGCAAGCCATTTAGCTTATGTGTAGCCTATCCAGTGGCCTAGGAGAATTAAAACAATGTGGTTTTGTTCTCTGTGTATGGATTTTACGAGGAAAATTTGTTATAAAACCATTCTCATATTTCACACTTTCCAAAGGTTTCAAAAGTACTGAAGGTTTATTACACTGGAGATTTCTAAAATGTTAGATTAAGAACCAAATAATTGAAGTGGCAAGCAAATGTCAGGCCTATATAATATATGAAGGGGAAGAACTGACCTCCTCTGCCTCATGCATCATCTTCTCTTGCTCTCTACTCTAGCCTTCACTCCTGCTGAGGTATGACACTCTATGAACAACTGGTTAGTAATGATAGCACCTCCTTAAATATCTGGGGCACAGGGCATATCAAAGTACTCTATAAGAAGACCACTAAGAGAGAAAGATGAAAAGGAATGTCTGAGAACCAGTGACCAAGCATGAGTTGGCTCAGAATCAATTTTTAAAAGAATTAGGGAGGGAGGGGATATGGGGATATATGTATATGTATAGCTGATTCATTTTGTTATACAGCAGAAACTAATACAACATTGTAAAGCAATTATATGTCAATAAAGATGTTAAAAAAAAAAAAGAATTAGGGCCACTGGAGGCATAGTCCATGAGATAGGACTGCCATTAGTGCCTCCTCCACTTCTGGGAACCTACCGGCTCTGCACTGAAAACAAACAAGCAAACAAAAAGTAGTCTGGACAATTGACGAATTTGGAAATTACAAACATCAAGAGGAGAGTGTTGCTCATTTTGGTTTTGCCTTCACTTGAAAAGTTACCAAGTGGTCTCCATTTTACATACTCAACAAACTTTTGTTTCTTCAACATTGTGAAAGAGAGCGGTCTGTTTTCACAAAGGGATGCCTACAGGCTGAAAAGTTCTATTAATACTATTTTGTTTTGACTCTCTGTATAGTGATATCTCCAACATTAGAAATTTGGACATAATCTGCTAAATATGAGTTTACATACTGGGCAGTATTTCCTTTAACAAAGTCTAATTGGAACACTAATTTTATGGTACATGAAAATTTAATTTCAAATGTTAGATATACTAAGAAATCTGATTTAGATAGAAGACAACTTATTTTTAGTTGCAAAACACTGCAATGCCAAAGTATTTTGCATTTAATGCTATAATTTACATATATTACAATATTCATGATACCTGATAAATACCCAAATCCTATTTGTAAAACCTTCATTGTGAAAAATTAGAATTTTAACAAAATGGTGTTTCACATTTTAAACAATGTCCTCACTTAGAAAAAGAAATAAACATACCAATTTGGCAAATGATATTGAACCTATGACTAATAAATTTAGATTCCTTTGATATTCCTTGAATAATTCTAAATATTAAACACCATGCATATGCTAATAAATTTCTAAATTTATAAAACAAATAAATAGGCACCCTGCATTTTACTTACACATTGTGGACATTTCACACAGGTACAGGATTACTTTAACAAACAATTCTTTAGTTATTACAGGCAACATGCTGCTACAAACTAAAGAGGAAAGAGCTCTAAAAAAAATTGAGCTCTCTGACCCATTTCATTTATAAATTTGTATTTCAAGGAAAATTTTTAGGGTTGACATTTTCTACTTGACCCTACAACTGTCTTTTCTCTAAAGTATTACTTCACTTAGGTAACAAATCATCTATATTTCTACACAATGGAAATGAAAACTTCCCCCCAAAAGACTAACCAATGAGACATTATTTACAAATAATACCAAAAGATCACATATGTAACATAACCCAAATCACTACTGCTTTAAAATGTATAGAGACTTCGGACTACATCACGAGTGAGGTGGTGGACAAACCCTCCCTCAGCAGCTATAAAGCTGGACAAAACTGTCAAAAGCAACAGTTTTATTAGCACTCTGGAATTTAAAGGCAGGAACAGTGTGAGTCTTGCCTGGGGCTGCTCCACAACTATCCCTGGCTTTGTCAGTGCAGCGGTTCAATCAGAGCAGGGCAGGCTGTGCAAACCAGGAGCTTTGTCACCTCTGCCAGAGAGGGATCACTTGATATGGAGCACTGTCAGTTACAGTGGTCATGTCTGTGGCAAGCAAACAAAAATGGTCAGTGGCTCTGTAAGCCTGAGTAAGCAAACCTGAGAGGGGCAAGTAGCAGACAAGCAGATGAGCCAGGGATTTAATAGGGAGTTCCAGCAGGTCAGACAGCCAGAGGGGGCTTGACCTCACACGTTTGGGGTTGACTAGAGGCTGTATGCATTGCTGCAGAGGACAGAAAGGGCCCATATATCCCTGGATGATGAAGACTCAAGTATGTGAGGTGCCACAGAAGAGGGCCCAATGAAAAGTAAAGCCAGGGCAGCCTGAAGTGTGAATGTGCTTCCCCAGTTTGCACACAGATCCATCAGGAGAGATTAGAAGCCTTACTGGCTTGAGGTGTTTCAGCATTACTTTTGACAAATCTTTGGTCATTAAGTTATGCAGATACAGGGGTAACCCCTAGGAATCCAGGCTTACAAATAAAAACAAGGGAAAAATAGTGAGCAGAGATAGCAGCAGCTGCACACTGAGGGGGATTACAGACTTCAAAGGTTCAGTCCAGGCAAGTTATTAAACAAACAAATGAAAACAACAACCAACATCACCAGTGCAGGGAAAAAGTCACTAACTACAGTTGCTATATTATCTAAAATGTTCAGAATTCAACAGAAAGTTATGAGTTATGCAAGAAACAAGAAAATGTGATCCATAAAAAAGCTGTCAACAGAAAATGTCTCCAAGTGTCTTTAGATCTTGTATTTAGCAGACAGATTTCATACTAGCTTTTATATATATGCTCAAAGAACTAAAAAAAACATATTTAAAGAATGACTATGGAATCTCAGTAAAAGTTTAGAAATTATTTTTAGAAGAACCAAATGGAAATTCCAGAGATGAAAAGCACAATAACTGAAGTGAAAATATCACCAGAGAGGCTCAACAGTAGATTTGAGATAGCAGAAAAAGATCAGTGAATTTGAAGACAGATCAACAGAAATTATTCAGTTTGAAGAGCACAGGAAAAAAAAAATACTGACTAAAGAAAAATGAACAGACCTTCAGAGACCTATGAGACAATACCATGTGTACTAAAATATGTGTGATAAGAGCCCAGAAAGTAAGGAAAAGCAAGGAAAGGGCAGAAAAAAATACTTAAACACTGGATGAAAACTTCCTAAATCTGAATAAAACATTAATTTATAGTCAACCTACTCAATGAAATCCCATGTAGGACAAGCACAAAACACCTAGAACCATCATTAACTTTTTAAAAACAAAGAGAAAATATTGAAAATAGCAAGAGAAAAATGACTCACCAGGTACAAAGGAACTATAATACAATAATGGGTGATTTCTCACCAGAAACGATGAAGGCCAGAAGGCAGTGGAATGATGTTTTAAAGTGCTAGGGGGTGTGTATGGAGACACAAAAGACCCCAAATAGCCAAAGCAGTCTTGAGGGAAAAAAACGGAGCTGGAAGAATCAGACTCCCTGACTTCAGACTATACTACAAAGCTACAGTAATCAAGACAATATGCTACTGGCACAAAAACAGAAACATAGATCAATGGAACAAGATAGAAAGCCTGGAGGTACACCCACGCACCTGTGGTCAACTAATCTATGACAAAGGAGGCAAGGATATACAGTGGAGAAAAGACAGTCTCTTCAATAAGTGCTGCTGGGAAAACTGGACAGCTACATGTAAAAGAATGAAATTAGAACACTCCCTAACACCATACACAAAAATAAACTCAAAATGGATTTGAGACCTAAATTAAGACTCGACACTATAAAACTCTTAGAGGGAAACAGAAAGAACACTCTTTGACATAAATCACAGCAAGACATGGAAATAAAAACAAAAATAAACAAATGGGACCTAATGAAACTTAAAAGCTTTTGCACAGCAAAGGAAACCATAAACAAGACAAAAAGACAACCCTCAGAATGGGAGGAAATATTTGCAAACGAATCAACGGACAAAGGATTAATCTCCAAAATATATAAACAGCTCATGCAGCTCAATATTAAAGAAACAAACAACCCAATCCAAAAATGGGGAGAAGACCTAAATAGACATTTCTCCAAAGAAGACATACAGATGGCCAAGAAGCACATGAAAAGCTGCTCAACATCACTAATTATTAGAGAAACGCAAATCAAAACTACAATGAGGTATCACCTCACACCAGTTAGAATGGGCATCATCAGAAAAATCTACAAACAACAAATGCTGGAGAGGGTGTGGAGAAAAGGGAACCCTCCTGCACTGTTGGTGGGAATGTAAATTGATCCAGCCACTATGGAGAACAGTATGGAGATTCCTTAAAAAACTAAAAATAGAATTACCATATGATCCAGCAATCCCACTACTGGGCATATACCCAGAGAAAACCATAATTCAAAAAGACACATGCACCCCAATGTTCACTGCAGCACTATTTACAATAGCCAGGTCATGGAAGCAACCTAAATGCCCATCGACAGATGAATGGATAAAGAAGTTGTGGTACATATATACAATGGACTATTACTCAGCCATAAAAGGAACGAAATTGAGTCATTTGTTGAGACATGGATGGATCTAGAGACTGTCATACAGAGTGAAGTAAGTCAGAAAGAGAAAAAGAAATATTGTATATTAATGCATGTATGTGGAACCTAGAAAAATGGTACAGATGAACCAGTTTGCAGGGCAGAAGTTGAGACACAGATGTAGAGAACAAACATATGGACACCAAGGGGGGAAAGCCGCGGGGGTGTGGGGATATTGGTGTGCTGAATTGGGCGATTGGGATTGACATGTATACACTAATGTGTATAAAATTGATGACTAATAAGAACCTGCTGTATAAAAAAATAAATAAAATAAAATTTAAAAATTAAAAATAAAATTTAAGATACAAATTGAATGAAAAGAAGTAGGAAGAAAAGGTCAATGTTAAAAATAAAAATGTGGGAGTAAAAAAAAAAAAAAAAAAAAAGTGCTAGGGGGAAAGGGAATTCCCTGGCAGTCCAGTGGTTAGGACTCCATGCTTCTACTGCAGGGGGTACGGGTTCCATTCCTGGTCAGAGAACTAAGATACCACAAGCTGTGTAAAAAAAAAAATTTTTTTAAATAAATAAATAAAGTGCTGGGGGAAAAAGGCTGGCAACTAAAAATTCTACATGCTTTAAAAATAAAAGTGAAACAAAGGCATTCTGAGATAAACAAAAGGTGGAGAAAATTTGTTATCAGACTTGCCTTACAAAAAGTACTGAAGGAAGTTCTTCACATTGAATAGAGTGATATCAGACAGCAATCTGAATCCACATGAATAAACAATGAGCACCAGAAATAGTGAATATGTGAGTAAATGTGAAAGATTGTGTAAATACATTTTTTCTCATTTCTTCTCTTAAATTTTATAAAAGACGTTAAGATTATATAAAGCAAAAATTATAACAATGTATTGATGGATTATAACATATATACAGATACAATATATATAATAGTAATACAAACGAAGCGGGGGAAGGAGATATATTGGAGCAAGTTTCTACAGTTTGCTGGAATTGAAATTAGTGTTATTCTGAAGCAGACAGTGATAAATAAAGATGCACATTGTAAGTGCCAGAACCACCACTAAGAAAATAACTCAAAATCATATAGTTTAAAAAAAAAGCACAGGTACTTCCCTGGTGGCGCAGTGGTTAAGAATCCGCCTGCCAATGCAGGGGACACGGGTTCGAGCCCTGGTCTGGGAAGATCCCACATGCCATGGAGGAACTAAGCCCATGCGCCACAACTACTGAAGCCCATGCGCCTAGAGCCCGTGCTCCACAACAAGAGAAGCCACTGCAATGAGAAGCCCACACACCGCAACAAAGAGTAGCCCCCGCTCGCTGCAACTAGAGGAAGCCTGGGCGCAGCAATGAAGACCCAACACAGACATACATACATACATACATACATACATACATAAGTACATACATAAGTACATACATAAATACATACATACATACATACATAAATTTATATTTTAAAAAAGACACAGCAGAGAAATTAAAATGGTACACTAAAATATACATATTTAACATAAAAGAAGGGAGTAAAGAAGGAACAGAGGGACAAAAAAGACATGAGACAAATATAAAAAATAAATTAAATGACAGACTTAGAGCCAACCATATAAATAATTAGAACAGATATGCACTGTCCAAATAACCTACTCAAAAGGCAGGGATATTCAGACTACATTAAAAAGCAAGACCCAACTATATGCTGTATCCAAAAGACACACATTAGACACAAAGACATAAACAGATTAAAAGTAATAGGATAGGACTTCCCTGGTGGTGCAGTGGTTGAGAGTCCGCCTGCCAAGGCAGAGAACACGGGGTCGAGCCCTGGTACGGGAAGATCCCACATGCCACACAGCAACTAAGCCCGTGCGCCACAACTACTGAGCCTGCGCTCTAGAGCCCACGCGCCACAACTACTGAGCCCATGTGCCTCAACTACTGAAGCCTGCGCGCCTAGAGCCCGCGCTCTGCAACAAGAGAAGCCACCGCAATGAGAAGCCCGCGCACCGCAACGAAGAGTAGCCCTCATTCGCCGCAACTAGAGAAAGCCCGCGTGCAGCAATGAAGACCCAATGCAGCTATAAATAAATTAATTAATTTTTAAAAAAAGTAATAGGATAGAAATTGATATGTCATACAAATAGTCACCATAAGAGAGCAGGAAAGG